>NC_089770.1:24969571-25027071 GCF_040412425.1 Macrobrachium rosenbergii | reverse complement strand
CCTATAGTCGTTGCAAAAATTATGATACTGCCTTTAGTTATCACTTTATTAGCTCTTAATTCACATGCCATTACGGCTTGTACTTGAATTGGTATTAGTGGCTTATTTTATTAGTGTGAACTTTACATAGGAATAAATCCTGTATCAATGAGATTTTGTAATCCGTTCCTTTGTGTAATTATTGTTAATATTGAATAAATTTAATTATTCATGAATGCAATTTGCTGAAAAAACTGGGTTCTGAACTGTTTTTTTTATTTCCATAGGTATTTTCTGATATATTCTTGTTGACTCCCAGTTTGTACCGAATTTCAATTTTGAACATGCAAATAACAAAAGCTGTGGCCAACTCTTCAAAGGCTTTCTTCAGTTATTCACAGTTAGTTCAGGTGGTTGTCTATATACGTTGTGCTTTAATATATAACTGTGAATGCTACTGTCTTGGCACTGAGGATTTTTAAATACCATAAAAGAAGTTTGCATTTCCAATTCTTAGTTCGAATTCCTCATATTTCATGTAACTCACCTCAGATGACCTGAGGCCACGATAATTCCCGTCGGTGGACCAACCGTGGTCACTTACGTATTCGAATGGGTTGGGCCAATATGGCTCAAGGAAAGGAACAGGTGATATATTATTATATGCTTTTGGGGGAAGATCCTCCGGCTGCCCTTAAGGCTCCTTGGGGAGATCTAAAAGAGGTCTTAAAACTCTCTCATCCGGCCATCATCCTCACGTGATGCAATTCGGTAATAAGCCGCTCTCAGTTGTTTTCGTATGCATCGCACCAACGTAATAGAATCTGCAACCTTTTTTCTAAGGTATTTATACTGCTTCATATTCATCTGGTATCTTTTGCTTCGAGACAGTGAAAATATTTTTATCGCGTAGGGGTTTCCCCCCCCCTTTCATTCGTACGATTTCTCTTGGTGTAATACATTACATACAGAGACGTGACGGAAACTTCACGACGACCTCTATCACAAATAGTAGTAAGAATCAGAATGCAGAGATGTGCGTCGTATCTTTTTGCTCTTCACTCTCTATTTTCCTTTTAGCCTTGCGTCCTCTCTCTCTAGTCTACGCAACTGGCTGTATTATGTCCCACCCCTGCTAGCCTTCCTCATACTGTCATATAATTGCATGTCAACTTAAGTCTGATCTTGTGACTTTACTGAAGTCTGGTAACAAGGTATTTATTGCGCCGCACGAAATATATTTTCTATTGTAAAGAAGTATGTATTAGTGTTAGAAATGTATGCTTGTGAGCAGCTATTTTGTTCTCCCTAAATTAAGATGGATGTTGTAATTATCAGTTACATAAATATTTCTGAAATCGAAAACAGATTATTTACTCACTTATCTTTTCATCTTTGCAAGTACATACGGTCCTTTCTCTGCATTTAGGATGCAATGAAGGAATAATCCTACAGGAATTACATAGGTTTATCAGTGGGGAAGAGAACAAAAACTCCTGAAACTAGGCAGGAAGTCCGAAGAACTCTTAAATACCAGTTTCACCGTTTCTTCAAAATACAAAGCTCAAACTTTCAGAGGGTCATCTCTCATGACACCCCGTAAGATTTGGTAAATATGACAATCTAGAGCAAAACGCTGACGAGCTTTGGTATTCTCTTCTAGCTTCCAATTTTCCACACTTCAAGAGGTGGTAGACTGGTGGACTTTTGCTACTCTAGTAGTATCAAACCGGCTGTAAAAACAGGAGCTTCCATTGTTAAGTTAAGTATATCTTAGTTTAACCAGACCACTGAGCTGATTAACAGCTCTCCTAGGGCTGGCCCGAAGGATTAGATTTATTTTACGTGGCTAAGAACCAATTGGTTACCTAGCAACGGGACCTACGGCTTATTGTGGAATCCGAACCACATTATAGCGAGAAATGAATTTCTATCATCAGAAATAAATTCCTCTTAGTCTTCATTGGCCGGTCGGAGATTCGAACTCGCGGCCAGCAGAGTGCTAGCTGAGAACGGAACCCACTCTCCCAACGAGGAACTTAGCTTCCATTGTAGCGATTACTCTTCTGCTAACAGCCACTTCACTTTGGAGTTACTTATATGCAAGGGTTTGTGTTTGTGTAGCAGACACTTCACAAAATTCTATCAATGTAACCTGATTGTGCCGTTTCATGAATTACTGGGAATAGTAACGCTGCATCACATTTTACAAAATTTTTGATTGATGCTCTATTCACTATTGCACAGTCAAGTGCGGAATAACATATGAATGTGCAATAAATTTAATGGAAAATAAATTAGGTAAGTATTGTCTCCCACACACCCAGAATCTCATGGCGAGTTGATATTTCCAAAAGAGCGTCCCTAAGGTCAAGAGTAAACAAAATGATTCCGTCGTCACTTCACCCATTAGGGTTTTCTGGAATCTCGTTTTATTTTTTGCTTATTTCAAATCCCTTAGGTAAATATCAAAGACCTCCTCCTTCTGACGTTAGTAAGAGCTTAGTTTTCCCTCGCACTTTCTTTGCTTTTGTTGCCTAATAGTTTCTTCATTCCCTTACTTTTCAAGGTGTTAAACATCGATAAACGATTACAAAATTGCCTTCGATTCTCTTCCCTTCCTTTATATTTTAGTCCATTAGCATTCTTTATTTTCATTTGAATTTCATAATGTTTTCATCACATTAAAAGTAACAACTTGATGACACGTCATCCTTACTGTCTTTTCAGAGGAACAGATTATGCGGTCGTCGGCGTAACGATGGACACCGTTTTCTGCTTTAAAATACTGAATCTTCCCCAGGGTACAAGATTTCCTTATTTCTTGTGTAAGGATCTCCCGATAACCAATTAAGTTTTCCCACACTATTTATACATGAGGGGCCTTTTCACCTAGTATTCATTTAGTAACACATATTGTGCGACGGGGTTACCAAAGTTAAGTTTTAGGTAGTCGATATTCATCTGCTGAGGGTGACTCGCACAAATAATTTCTATATGGTATTCAAATGAAACTTATATAAATATTATCCATTTCTTATAATTTCCTGTATGTTCAGAAGAAATACGGCAGTTTAGATGGCTTTTTCATAAGCCTCCATATAAAAAAGTTTAACTTGAAAAGGGCTAATGGTGTTAGACACAATGACTTACCTTTGCGACAGCTGATACTGTAAGTTAACAATGACGGTTGACATTGCAGATTGGCGCCGCAGGTTTCCTCTAATTGCCCATATTTGTCATGAGATAACCTGAAAAAAAAACAATAATTTGAAATCTAAATTTTGTTTGTAAAAATAACTTAATCTTTTTTAAATATTTGTGTGTGTGTGTGTGTGTGTGTGTGTGTGTGTGTGTGTGTGTGTGTGTACAGTATATAGTATGTAATAAATTATTAATTAATATGTGAAACTATAATAATCATAATAACAATAATCACATTGGTAATGCTTTTATAATACCAATTCCATTACATCATTATTAAGTGGTGAAGAAGCGTAAAGATGGAGTGAGAGGTACTGATCATGGGATGTTTATGAAAAATGTGCGTAGTTAGTCACAATGTCAGCATCAGGAGGTCACGATGCTAGACTGTTGTCAGTTTGATGAATAACGGAATAACATTTAATTTTAGTTTTCTGTAAAATAAAACTATTGCGCCGGCTTTGTTTGTCCTTCCGCACTTTTTCTGTCCGCCATCAGATCTTATAAAACTACTGAGGCTAGAGGGCTGCAAATTATGTTGATCATCCACCCTCCAATCATCAAACATACCAAATTGCAGCCCTCTTGTCTCAGGAGTTTTTACTTTATTAAAGGTTAAAGTTAACCATAATAGTACGTCTGGCAACGATATACTGTAGGACAGGCCACCACCAGGCCATGGTTAAAGTTTTGTGGGCTGCGGCTCATACAGCGTTATGCCGAGACCACCGAAAGATAGATCTATTTTCCGTGGCCTTGATTATACGCTGCATAGAAAACTCGATAACGCCGAAGAAATTTCAGCGCATTATTTACTTGTTAATATTAATATGGACATTGATTTTTTGGTCTTTTTCAATTAGCAATATTATTCAAGACTGATCCATATGTAATTTTGTGTTTTTGTCATTCTTTCATTTTGCTTCACATTCGAGACTGAAGAATGAATGCGTTCGCGTGTGTGTTTCACACCGAGTCGGGTCGTTGTTCTTGATGATTGATCACTGTATAGAGGTCTCGTTGTGTTGATATGGACACCCTGTAAATATCCATTCCAAATAAAGAAGAAAGGAGACAATGCTTTAAAATCAACACCCCTCTATTTTTAACCAATAGTAAGGGCGTTGGCGTCGTTACATATATATATATATATATATATATATATATATATATATATATATATATATATATATATATATATATATATATATATATATATATATATATATATATACATATATATATATATATATATATATATATATATATATATGTATGTATGTATATATATTTATTGTATGTATACATATTTCTTGGTATGGTGAATAGGTAAAAACTAATATTTTGGTTAATTTTGTTTCATGAACTCTCATAATGTGATCCGGAATTTATAGACAAAGAGCTTGAACATATCAAAAAGGTTTCTTTCAAATTATGTTACATCGGATAATTCATTAATAAAGCATCTGTCAAACCTAAACGGATTTTCTACATTGGGGCATTTAATAAGTTTAGAAAGGAATTCAAAAATTCCTTAGCCTTGCCATACAACCCTAGTTTACACAATATCAAAACAGTTAATAGGAATTGCACTGACAAGGTAAGCATTACTTTTAAGTATAATAACACTATTAAAAACCTTATGCATAATAATCTCAAGTAATAATAACAGTAAAGATATTGGCTTTTATGAAATACCATGTGGTGATTGTGAACAGAGGTACTACCGAGAAAGCGGTAGGGGATTGCCCATTAGAATCAGCGAGCGCAGAAGAGCCTATAGTTTACAAGCCGAAAATAATGCCCTTGTCAACCATAGTTGGAAACATGACCATCAAATAGCTGTAAGGGCTCGAAAATCACTTTCAACAACAAAAATACAGGCATTAGGAGATTGAACGAGGGATCTTGTAGTCAGCAGTCGTTGTGTGGAGGGTAAAAAATCTTTCATGCATGAGGATAAATTTATGAATGACCTGATATGGAGACAATATATCAAATGTTTTAAGACTAGTATTTTTAATTCAGCGACAGTCATTTAGCCACATCTGATGCTGCTGCAACTCCTCCTTTCATTCAGGTAAACGGTTGCACTCAGCAACCCAAGTTGCAGGCGCCCAAGCTACCCTGGACGATCATCGGAATGACCCATTGGATGAATTGCCACTTAGACGCTCGAGGAGGTTAGCTGGTTTATCTGCGGAGAACGTGGTATTACCTGAATTACGAAAATGGCTATTTTCAAATTATGACCGGCTTTCTTTTGTCAACAAGTTTTAAATTGTTATTTATTTTTTCAAAGCTTTTTACTTCCATGACTGCTTTAGTCAGATTGAGAAGGGAATCGAGCAGGTTCTCGAAAGCTCTCGTTTGTATATACAGGTTGCCCCCCCAAAAAGCAGGAAATTTTAGATTTACATTATGTATTTTGCACACGTATTTTACCATGTATTTTACTTTATCAATGAACTAAAAAAATTAACTAACATATAAATTTTCTAATTCCTTTTTCTTTAATTCCAGGAAGCCGCGTTTAATAAGTTTTAACAATGTTTCTTTTAACAACAACTGTTTTCTGTTTCCAACAATTAAATGAACAGTACCAAATTTCCTGGTTTTTTGTGGTGCACCCTGTATATTTCTAATATATATTTACATATCGCTGGATTTCTTCACCATCATGGTCATTCTTCACGTGATTACATATGGCACCTTCCTGAACATAGCAGGAGATCCTCTTTGAAAATCTCATCGTGATCATACCGATGTAAGTGCCGAGGCATTCTCTGATGGGTATCTGTACTGACAGACTGCATTGGTTCTTTTCAGAGGGTCCTGCGCCGAAGAGGTTGGTACATTCTTCATAATCAGGCCACTAGTTCTTTTGCTTTTAGAGTAAATCACTAGTTTGACTTTTTTTCTCCGGGTTCTTAGGGCAGACGTTCACCTCTATAATGTTTCGAAGGGCGCGCTCGTCCTGTTTACAGTTTCTGTGAAACACACCCTTATAAAAGAGAGTGATATTTTCCAGGCCGGCAGGGCAAGGTTCCTGCTAATAACATTTATTATTGGTTTTACGGATGCATTTTGTGACTTCCCAGTTGGAATGTCCATTGTTAGTTAAGACCTGGGCAGCACATTCTAATTCGGTATGTGTGTATGTGTTTCCAAGAGGAGCGGTGTGAGAGAGCTCTTCTAATGAAGGTGCTGATTGCAGTGTTTGCATCTCTATGGACACTCAACTTTCCCCGTTCGGGACATGCCCAGGTTCATGGGTTTCATGTCGACTTGTGTGGTGAATCGCTCCTCCTGTTGCCCTATGAGAACATCAAGGAAGGGGAGGCGATGGTCACGGTAGTATTCGACGGCAGAGTTGAGGCGACTGTGGTCGTGGAGAGCCTGCCGCAGATGTTCTATTTCTTCCTGCATGCTGGTGCTGATGAAGGTGTCGTCAATATACCATCACGGGACCCTCTAAAAAGAACTAACATGGTCTACCAGTACAGACGGCCAGTTCAAGAAACCCTCGGCACCTACATTGGTATGACCATAATGACATTTTCAAAGAGGATTTCTTGCCACGTTCAGGAAGGCGCCATACATAATCGGCTTAAAATGACCATAATATTAAAATAAAACAAAGCGATATAATTCCCAATACCAGAATTATCGATGATACAACAGACCATCGCCACCTTCGCCTCCTGGAGGCTCTATAGGCTCTACACACTGGAAAGGAAAGGTCTAGCCTTAACACCACTCAGTAAACTTCCCTCCTCCCAATGGTGGCATGCAGATTGCCGCCTGCCAATATTCCTGAGGCGAGTGAGCAGACCAATCAGGAGCTGCCTCCAACTGCTGTGAGTGATCCCTCCAGTACCACCCACCCTGTGTCCAACATCCGCCCACATGCTGAGATTGGTGCAACAATTAACACCTGGGAGAAGCTTCACTCAGGAGCACTAATCCTGTAACGGCCAATCAAAATTCAACTCCCTCCCAACAGCGATCTGGGACCCTTAACATACAGACTGATAAGCCCAGTCTAACCAGAACAAACCCACCCCGTCCTTATTATATACAGACAGTATGAAAGTTAAGTATATCTTAGTTTAACCAGATCACTGAGCTGATTAACATCTCTCCTAGGGTTGGCCTGAAGGATTAGATTTATTTTTACATGGCTAAGAACCAACTGGTTACCTAGCAACGGGACCTAGAGCTTATTGTGGAATCCGAACCACATTATGACGAGAAATGAATTTCTATCACCAGAAATAAATTCCTCTAATTCTTCATTCTGGCCAGAAATGTTGACGCCCTTAGAAAACCTCTACAAAGATCACATGCTCTACCACTCGAGAACAACATCGACACCCTTAGGAAACTTCTACGAAAATTCTCTACCACGAGATCGACGGCGAGATTTTAAGTTACCCTATGATGACCTCAAACTCTACGGTTATACCACGCCATGTTTAGCTTTTCCCTGCGTGTACCAGAATAAAAAGTTAAGACAATCAGAACTATTGCCTCCCCCTTAACCAGACTATGCACATTAGTCAGCTCTTAGCAGATATCAGCCTTGAGGAAGAGAGAATAGTTAGAATTTAAAATACCCTGTATACAGTCAATTACACTGATGCTGACATTTTTCTTAACAAAACAATAACAACAATAATATTAATAACAATAATGGCGATGATTATTATATTATATATATTCTCAATGACCAAAATTTCTTATGGTACTAAAGTCAAACCAAAATGTCAAGGTGGGTAACAGGAGGTATCTCCCGGACCATATCATTCGCAGTTATGAACATTTTGGTCATTTTACCCATAAGGAAACCGCCGTACTTAAACCTAAAACCTTAGCGGTAAAGGTGGATTAAGTTCCCAGATGGAGTGTTCGTTCCGTATTTATCCCGGATTTTCTTTGTTTTGAGAACGAACACAACATCTGAGAGCTTAATCCGTCTTTACCGCTGAGGTTTTAGGTTTAAGTACGGAGGTTTCCTAACGGGTAAAATGACCATAATGTTCATAACCGCGAACGATACAGTCCGGGAGAAAGCTCCTGTCACTCGCCTTGACAGTTTGGTTCGACTATAGTTCCATAAGAAATTTTGGTCATTGAGAATAATAATAATACATACACATTACTTTAACATCTAAAACGATAGAGCCTATCAAAGAAACACAAAGGAAAGGTACGGTCGACTTGACCCTTTATGAGTATACAGATGTAGAGATTTGATAAGAGATAGCCTGATATAATCTTTCAATTGCACTATCTATCCCAGAATAAGACGCCTCCAAACTCCCAGTGAGCCAAGTTGATCTTACTGAAAGATTTTATCGGGTATTGGGGTTACGTCTTTAAAGGACTGAAACTCCAGCTTGTATGATTAGGTTTTAACTCGAGTCATTAAACATACATACATATACACACACATATATATGTATATATATACACATATATATACATACATACATATATATACATACATATATATACATATATATACATATATATATATATATATATATATATATATATATATATATATATATATATATATATATATATATATATATATATATATATATATATGGATATTGGGATCTAAATTCAGATGTAAACCATTCATCATGAGAAGGAAAAAGGAGAAAAGAAAGAAATGAAAGTGTGGGTGGAGGGATTGGTCTCGCACCATCCAGTACAGAACTTGATCCGGCTTAACTATAAGCTGATGAGATTTTTCCCTTTGTCTACAAGGGAAAATGTCCTAAACTTTTAGATTCACATACGAAGCATTCTGATGAGACCTCGTGCCATCCGCCTTGACATATTGGTTCGACTTTAGCCGAAAATAAATAACCCAGAGGAACGATAAATGAATATCACGAGTTTAAAAAAAATCACACACTTTTGAATTAAATGTCGAGTTTCACTTTTAGTTCGTCTTAATGTGGAATGACTATTACAATATTACAGGAACATATATTTGGTCGAAGTTACCACAGCTGCTGTAGCATCAAATTCTCATGAAAACAAATGTTTCAAAACTTCTCCAAAGGTAAGAGAGCCTCATTTCTTCCCTCTTGGGCTCCCGAATTCCATTTATGCAATATACTGTCCGCTCTTAATCTCAGACTGTCATCAACTTGTCTGAACTGCCATCTCTTTGATCAAGTAAAACCCTGACAAAAAAGATGTAAGTTATTCCCTATATAGTATTCATGCACATTAAAAGGCATACACTTGTCCAATTGGCCAGTGTAAATGCAAAGGACCGGCCCGCATAACCTGCAGACTAGAGGACTGGAAAAGGCAAACCAATTACCGCCACGTATGAGCAAGTAGTTGCAATTACGAAATGCATTCATCTTTTTCCAGTTGGAAAACGGTAAAATGGAGGTAAAAATCACTGGGAATTTAAGCTAACTCCTTTCCGAAATCACGTTGATTACACTGATGTTTAGCTTTCGCACTAAAAAAAAAAGGGGGGGAGGAGCAGGCTTATCTGAACAAAGTAATAATGCTTTTGTTTGAAACTCGATTATGGAAAGTGAAAGGAAAATGGATTACACTGTTTGTCGTTGTTGTTTTCATCTGAATGAAGAAGTTGAATGATTTATTATGAAGGTAATACTGAGTAAGTTTACAAATATGGGATAGAACGAACCCCGTTGTTAACTCGAGTGAAAGGAGGGTACCAGATAGGATATACAGCAGAACGAGACAGTTCTCTAATATTTTTGTGTATCATGCCTTTGGTTCTGTTTTAAACTTCACAGAATTAGTAAGTTGCATAACTAGATCAGACATTTGAGAAAACAATAAAATTACTGTCGTATACCTCTAATTCTAAATAATCAGACTTTTCATTACAGCAGTTATAAAAGACTTATCCAATACCCCAACTGTTTCCGACCGTGGTACTTTAATTTCCTGAGACCGCATGGAATAAGTCCAAAGAGCTTGCGTAGAATCATCACCATCAAAATTTCTAATACTTCAAGTTAGTTTTTGCATTACTTTTCTTGGGAATTTACATTTTAGACGTACCTGAGTGAGAAAACTTTCTGGGTAATATAAAGCAATGGCAGACTAGCTTCCACCATTTCGCATTATGCAAGTCTATTGGCTGAATCAATAGCAGCCCCTGCCTGGTACCCCTGGGTCAAGCATGGGTGGAGAGGGCCTTGAGCACTGATTATACAAGTGTATGTTCGGTCTGCAGGACACTGTGCGACAGAGCAACTGTCTGGCTGGTCCTTGCCTCCGTCGCTCAAATGCAACCTGTAAACAATTTACAAGGAATTCTGGGAATGGTATATATTTGCTGCTGACGTTAGTAGAAATGTCTTCGACAAAAGGAAAGTTTGAGCGATTTGTCTTCAAATAGCCAATTACCCTCTCTCTCCTTCAACCTGACTTTGGTAACAACGGCTGGCTTTTCGTAACAACACTTTTTCGTCGCGTTATATTTGCGCCAATTTTACTCTTTAATGGAAACTATTACCGTGCACGAAATGTGGGGAAACTTGCACTGAGAGAGAGAGAGAGAGAGAGAGAGAGAGAGAGAGAGAGAGAGAGAGAGAGAGAGATTTCTCGCACAAGAAGTGGGAAATTTTGTACAGAGACATGGCTTTGACACAAGAGATGACGCAGAACGTTCAAACAGATGTCCACATAAAATGGAATCAATGCATACGAAAGAAAGCGGAATTTTCTTCGATGCGGTGCGTAAGTACACATAAAAAAATGTATGAAAACGGAGAATAAGAATAATTTCGAGCAGTAATTCAAAACTTCTAAAATACAAAGAAGTCTTCTTTCGCTATTAGGGACCCGTGGACAAACACATTATTGCAAATTGACATACATGCATGACACAGCGTTGCAATTATAAACACATGAAAAAGTGCATGAACTTCGAGAAGTTGAGTCTAAATCAATCGATACACAAACACACAGCATGGCTGGTTATGGGATGTTAGTTACTTCCCTCTGTAACCTGACTCATTTATGTCTGAAGACATTCTTCCTGCTTCTCAGTAAAATTATATAACTGAATTTTGGCATCCGGCCCCCTCCTTGCTAACGTGTTTTCTACGTCGTTTCTTCCCCCTCCCACTCCTCCTCCTCTTGTAACAATGCCTTCCATTTTCATTGTATCAATAGCATAAAGACAAGAGTCGCTCTCCGTCCAGTGATTTGCCTTTCAATTTATGGCCTCAAGCCTTTCAATGAGCTGCAATGCCGTTCTTCGCCCGGGGATCTTTCAGAAGTTCTTATTCTCTTTCCTTTTCACCTGTACATCTCCCTCCCTATCTTACCAGTTTTTCCTCTCTTTCATACTTAACCCCAAACCCTTTCTTTCGTTTGAGTAAATTACGCAAACAGTGAATGACTGGAAGTGACTGTTAATGGAATCCCACTGAGCGAGAGATTCTCAAGTTCTTCCTTTCAGGACACGTTAAGTCTTTTCTCTTTTTACTTTATAATCCGATAATGATGTTGTCGATACTGGTTTGTGTCGCAAGTGTTTTTTTAATATAATAATTGCTGAGTGTAATGTTTTCAAGTAAGCTGTAGTCTTGTCATTACCGACATTGCTGTTCAACTGATATATCTTTAAAATCGGGGGGGAGAGAGAGAGAGAGAGAGAGAGAGAGAGAGAGAGAGAGAGAGAGAGAGAGAGAGAGAGAGAGAGAGAGAGAGAGAGGCTTCAAAGTGAGCTTCTAAGTAGAATGAATTTCCTCCTCCCATTCAGCTTTTTGAATATTAATCTGAATTTCCAACTTAGCATATTTCAGCCATAATGATCCCCGGTTTCAAGAACAATGATGTAACATACTCTTCATTGGAGTTTGTTTCTTAAGTGCTCATCAATAATAAGAACATTAATTGACCTACATAAATAATACTGTTAATAAAAACGTTAGTCCAGAAATCTAATTAGCACTGCACTCAAGTTAATTTCTATAGAATTAATGGGGAAATTTTTATGTTCACTCACTGTGGTTAAAAACGTTGCAATATTGAAATGCTAAAAGTTGTGACCACGCCTTAATTTTTTACTGACGTTAAACTAATGTCTTTAAATTTGATCAATTAAAAATCATGGTTGCCTGTCACATGGAATGTTTTAAGAAAGGATGATACTTGAACAGATACCTGTCTTTCCTCTCAGTTCTTGAGTACATTTATACTATTTCATGCTACTTGCATTTCTAGATCTTTTCCTGAATTCTTCACATTCAGGTCTCTCCTGAGAAGACCTCATGGTGAGATAAAAAGTTCTTCGCCTGTGTGCTTACTGTGGTCATATACATGCATTCGAACGCATCGGGCAATATGGCTCAAGTAAAGCAACATGTGATTTACTATAATACGCTTTTGGGAAAGATCCTCCAGGCTCACTTGACGGCTCCTTGGGGAGATCTAAAAGAGATCTCAAAACTCTCTCATCCGGCCATCATCCTCACGTGATGCAACTCGGAAATAAGCCGCGCTCAGTTGCGTTCGCATTCACGGCGCCCAAGGAATGGAATTTGTAACCTTTTTACCGTATTTATGCTATTCGTACTCAACTGATACCTCCAGATACGAGGCAGCTCAAATATAACAAATTTTTAATCCAGTAAAGGTTTTCTCTTTTATTTCACTGCTTTCGTTTTTAAACAACTCTTGATGTAATGCATGGCACATGCAGAGACTTGACTGAACCGTCATGTCATGACGACACTCCTACTACTAATAATAAAAAAAAAACAGCAGTATGCGTCTTATGAAAGGAAAGGCTTTCAAGGCTCAGGAACAAAATATGAAGCGCTCGCGAAATGTCAACAGATATACCCCACCATCCTCTTTTCCTTTCAAACTTTAGTCTCCTCTCACTTGTGCAAGCAACTGGCTCTATACTGCCTCACCTAAGCAGAGTTATTCTATGTATGTTGATTACATCATGTTTTCTTATAATGGCAACTAAACT
Organism: Macrobrachium rosenbergii; assembly: GCF_040412425.1. NCBI lineage: Eukaryota > Metazoa > Arthropoda > Malacostraca > Decapoda > Palaemonidae > Macrobrachium > Macrobrachium rosenbergii. The sequence goes on along the minus strand of NC_089770.1, from coordinate 25,013,882 downwards.
GAAGTCTGTTGCTGGGACATTAATGAAGTCCCCGGTAGTAAGAGATATAATCATTCATCCCACACTTATGTATTTATTTAATTTCAAAACTGCACATAAGTGAGAGAACAGAAAACGGGATTATAGCAGACGAAGAGAGACCGAGAGAGAACAGCACTTGAAAAGTGAATACAACGGCAGGAGGTCCCATAGACTATGGATACCAATAGCCCAAAACTCACTACTTTCGAAGGCTAATCATTGCACCACATACGAATGTAATTTAGTGTACTCATTTACTTGACAGTTTAGTGTAAGCCATGCAGTGCATGTAATGTCACGCGCGTTCTACTCCGTAGTTTACATTCCGCTCTTATTTATTGGGGCAGATTACCATACGCTATGCTATAATTCACTTTGGTCTATGCTGTACACAAATTCATTTACATAACTAGGACATTTGTAGCAATGATTTATATTTGTCCTATACAGTAATACATTCACGTATCAGAATGTTCTTTGCAGTCATTTATTTTTAAACTGCAAACAATTTGCTGGGGTATATTTTGCATAGTTTCTGCAAGGATGCGATTCAGGAGTTGGATTTACATATGGTGTTTTAGCTATATTTGGTGGTATTCTATCTACATGCTAAGGTATGTATGGTTTGTTTTATCTGTGCGAAAATACACTACGCTCGATATTCAATTAAAATGCTGATTGTTTTTTCAAACTGTTAGTGTTTTTAAACATTAGAATTTAGCTTTTTCGAACTGTAACTGCGTTGAAATATTACAAATTTGAGATTTATCATCCAATGAAAATGGATTATTCCTTCTAAACGGAACCTAGTCGGGAACTCTTTCCGGCTTCTATCCTGGAAACTACTATAATCTTCCACAATTCAGACAACAGGCCTATCACTTCCACTTTCCTTCCTCCCCTTCTTCTCTTCTTTCCTTGGTTAGGCCTTGGAAGAGCATTGGGCTGCCCGTTAGTTTAGTGTCTGTGGAAAAAAAAATCTATATGACATTATATTTTAGGCGTTTATATTTACGGGGTCAGCGCCCCCTTCATGAAGCTACATGGAAACATCATACGTTAGCAGCCTAGTTTAAGTTTTTTCATTGCAAACTGATAGTTGCCTTCGGACTAGGGCTTGAAAAGGGCACTTGGTTACCTGTCCCATTCTTTAATTACTAAAAAAAACTGATTAGTTAATCAAACACAAGTTTACTGTAATTTGTATTATGGCACTGATCATGCTCTATGGATTAATTTTGTTGGTCTGGTTGGATGAGGTGTAGAAAGTAAACCTCTGTAAACTTTCAAAACAATTTTTTTTAATTTAATCATTTGTACATGAAATGTTATAAATGGCAAGAAATTCAGCTTTCATCGCTAATTCTCAAATTAATGTAATACGGCTTCAAGACTGTAAAGGGCTGTTTTCAGGTGAGAGGGTGAGATGTTTTGAAGTCCATACAAACTATTGGGAACCTAAAGGTGTGAATGTATGTTAAATTACTGAAAATGATCCTGATGAATCACTGACTTGAGAAAAATGTAACAATTACTTCTATTTCAGACTTTTAAACTCTGCATTGAAAACTTACAAACTCATGGCCATTCCAGACAAGATGAAACAGGTGGGCTGACGTAGAAGTTACACCACCAGACTTGTAGGAAAAAACATGGCAGCGTTTAGACTACTAGCAAAAATAACAGCAGGTTGGTGCAAGCGGCATGGAGCCATGATGGCACCCGAAGTGGAAAATTGACTGAACACTTACTATTGAGTCTTTATATTTCCATGTCCATCTTCAATGGTCCTGTATACAGTACTGCAATGACTTCAGAGCAGACACTAACGTTACTGCCTTTACGTTCAAGTTAAATCATTAAATCAGTAAATATTCATCAAGGAAAGACTATGGTCTTTACAGAGGGCAAGATGATTACCACTTAAAAATCTTAAGACATTTTCCGTCCACATAACATATTTGATTCTCTTTGAAATTCTGGTTTCGTTGGTAAACAAATACTGCTTGGGTCTGCCTTCTAAGACGTGTTTGCCAAAGTAAAATGTCTTAATAATTTCATGTTAAATAATAACTTACCATACACCCGCGCTTTTTTTCTCGTCTTTAAGAGAAGCCTGCACAATTCTTGTAGGATGTCGGTAATTAGCCAAGGCATTCCTCCTTCCTGGCTGAGAACTAATACAGTCGAGTAATTAATATGTGCATAACGCTTTGTATAGATTAACAGACACAAAAATCTTCATAAGACGCGTCCAAGTCATTCGTAAGACCGGCCCAGGACTCACTAAGTCTTAGTGGGTTCTGGGGCTTCCAGGTGATCGTTATCGTCACCCTCGCTGGAGAAGTAATCAGTTTTCTATTAATACAAAAGGATATAAAAGACCAAAAGCGGTATAATGATATAAATATTGTCTGCCACACATCTATAAATCCCATCTCGACTTGACATTTGTGAAAGAGTTAGTCTGGCCATGAGTAAACTAAATTATTTTGCTGTCACAGTGATTTCCCTGTTGACACTTCTCCAATTAGCGTTTTTCTGGTTTCCTTTACTTTTTCTCATTTCAAATCCCTTGCATAAACACCAATGATCTCCTCTTCTTCCTCCACCTGACGTTGACAGGAGTTTAGCTTTCTTTCATTTTTCACTTATTTTTTGATAGTGAGCCGTCTTCTCTCCTAATTCGCCAGGTGTATAAACATGGCTGAATGATTAAGAAAATTGCTTTTATTTTTTTATTTCTTCCTTTGTGTTCTGGACCATTTGATTTTCTTTTCCTGTCATTTTTACAAGAATTTTTGTAAAGATTTGAACACCTTGCAACAAATAACTTCAGAGACTAAATGTCATCTTGACTGCATTATTAGTTCACGTGTTTCCAAATTATGTTGTTTTCTGTTTAAGCATTTTGAGTCTTCCCTCTCTCTTCCCCAACTTCCGTACAACTCTCTTTAACTCCTGAACGAAAGTCTCTAACTCCTGAACGAAATATTTTTTTTTTTTTAGTTAAGACTGCACAAATATGGTGCGACAGGATCAGCCTGTGGAGGTTACCGAAATCAGCTTAAAGTGAGACGTGTAAACACTTTTATCGTCTGAAGGTCGGACGCTGAAACCTTTGTAAATTGCTTCCAGTGTTTTCTTCGAGTGGTTACTGAGGGGGATTGTGGAGAAAGAGAAATTCTCTCTCTCTCTCTCTCTCTCTCTCTCTCTCTCTCTCTCTCTCTCTCTCTCTCTCTCTCGTAAGAAAATTTGTTCTTAGTTTTCTATCAGTTATATGTAAATCTAATTAAACATGCAATGAACGTCGTTCTTCACAATAATTAAAGATTCTGGATTATTTCTAAACTAATTTTTTATTTTACCACTAAAGTTCCTTTTCCCCGTTCTTCCGATATCAATCTCCATTTGTCTTTTCAGCAAATGCGAATGATCTATAAAATTTCAAAAAAACACACAAAGTTAAGGCGATCATTCTTTACCAGTTATTGAATGTTCTTGGCACTGTACCTGTAACCAAATACATAAAATACTGAAGTTTAAAATTTATCACGAAATATCTTAATTTGAATGTTCAAAGAAAAAAAGCATCGGTGTCCGGACTTTGTCTCATCCTCATTAATTTTTGCTGTCCTCCGTTTTCTTAAAAAAAAAAAAGGAGAGAGAAAGAGAGAGGACAAAAAGCTGTTTCAAGCGTAAAAGAACTGGAAGCAAAAACATACCTATCTGACTGACTATATTATGATGAAAAAGATTCTCTTGGTCCGTAAATGGAGAGAGGTCCTCTCTGATCACTGATTATCCAGATAATTGAAAACAATAGGTATGAACACCCCTGTGGATCCCCAAGAAAGTGCGCTCCGCATATGCAGAAAAGATCATTCCAAACTATGCTGGAACAGTAAACTAAATGACACATTTCCTGACAGTGGTCGACAGAAGTAAAGCTAGGCCTGGGCACCACGACTTTTTTGTTTAAACCTCATATTACCTGGGCCAAAGGTCTCATTTGCCTGTTTGTTTTTGTGAAAACTAACGTACTACTTTTGAAGCGAACGTGGTGAAGGAATTCAATGGATAGTCGACACCTCCTGAAATTCAACATGTGGTTATGAAAAAGGATTTAACGACTTTTAGTCTTAGAAATTATACCAAACCTTCAAAGAGAGTGAGCCTTGTTCTTCCCTTCTTTGATTTAATCATTTAATTTATCTGGCTTCACTACTGCCAAAAGGCCATCCCACAAATATTTTCACCTAATTACATCAAAATACGACCATTAGTTCTCGAAATATTTTGCTAAAACAGGGATATCGAAACCTTGAACCAAGTGACATTTTACTAAATCTGTTAAGGTAATTTTCTCCTTTTTCTTTAATCGTCAACCATCAGTAGTTAAATTGCAGTCCTTCCAAGAGTCGACTTGCGCCATCGGATGGCCATTCCAGTTGTAAGTGGTTTTATAATAAACTATTGTTTCCTGAAGCAGTCAAAAGTAGAATGTATCAGTAAATTTATATGCTGTGAATAAGATTTTGAGCTTGAAATATCCTGCGTTCATATAAATATGTATTTGCCTATGCTGTCCACGAGTGACCTTTAACCCTTTAAACGGAGAGAACTTTGGACATGCATAGAAGTAGCAGAAAGTCTAGCGTAAGTGAAATAATTTCAAAAATTTCGCTGGGATGGGTTAGCAATGTGGAAAGAACGAAAGCAATAGGGTGATGAAATGAGTGTGTAATTCGGCGCTGATACGAGGGGGAGGAAGAGAGGAAGACCTTGAAAGCCTAGAAAATACCTTTTTAAGGAAAAAGGCTTCCTGTTAAAGTTTATAAATCTACGCACCCACACATACATACAGTACATACAAAAATATCAATCTACACACACTATATGTGATATAAAGGATACTGATGTCGTTATACAAGATTTTTCCTTGGGAATGTGGTTGAAATTTAGTTGGCATCCTGTGTAATGTACAGCCAGTGTTGTATACATACATACATACATACATACATACATACATATATACATACATATACGCATACACGGATACTATCTTATACGTTACATAGGCATGCCAACTAAATTTCAACCACACACCCAAGGGAAACTCTTGCATAACGCCATCAATATCCTTTCCCTTGTCTGTACTTCACCCGGGCCTTAGCTGTGTCTTTTCACACAACCCAATAAACTACGAGGCTCAAGGCAAATATTACCTTGCCGGGAGGAAGGGAAAAGTAAAGAATAAGCCCGCATACGAGGGCCATAAAATTTCATCTCCTTAAACTATCATAAGAGACGAGCGACGTTAAAAAATGGTTAAGTGGAAGTTGGACCTTTTACCACGTTCTTGGAAATTTTAGTTATCGGATTAAGGAATTCAGTTTAGTGCTTTATGGCTGTTGGGTAAATTTCATCGTAATCTTTAAATCTTTATCAAAGTCATCCACTATTAATACCTGCATAAATGGACAGTCATCATCTTTTGATTTATGTAAAGCCAATGAATTATAATTACTAAAGCGAAGGGTTACAAGTTGTCAGTCCCACATCAAGCAAATTAAGCATAATTACTAGTACAGCAACACACATACAGCTACATAACACACACACACACACACACACACACACACACACACACACACACACACACATATATATATATATATATATATACATATATATATTTATTTATTTGTGTGTGTATGTATAGTGTGCATGTATGTATTATGTGTGTTGACGGGCTATTAATTCTGCTTAATTAGCTTGATGTGAGACTAACAATTTATACCCTGCCAAATGCCATCCAGTTTCTATAACTCCCATATCATCTGAGGTGAACGTTTGTTGGCAAAACATCTGATTGTTCATTTATGCTGATATGAGTCACGAGTTTCCTAAACAGCAATTTGGTTTTCACGTAGGCCTGATGCTTGTGATGCACTTCTTACAACTTCCAGCGCCGTATAATCTTCTGATTCTAGCCATCAATATCGTCTGATAGGTTTTGACTTTAGTGGCCCTTTTGACCGTGATATTCATGAGGTCATTTTTGTCAAATTTAGACAGATAGGAGTTATGAGAGTAGTTCTTGGTATTATATTTTAACAATATGTAGAATGGACTTGAAAACAAACTTGTTGCTCTTGATGACGCTATTTTATTTGCAAATAACCAATCCCTGCGTGTATATATGTGGTTGATGAATCTCATAACTAGATCTATGCAAAACTGCCGCATGGTCAAAATTATGAAATATTACGATAATACAAATCTGTTTCATTTCTATCAGGTCTAGGACACTGGGTAACCGAACGCATGCACCTAGACCTTTTCAGTGATAATGTTTCCTTACATCCATGCAACTCATGTGAAATTCTGTCTTTTCATACTACAAAGAATCAGTTTTGAGAAACATATCCGTATCATCTGTTCTTCAGTTCCACAAAACACAGGTAGACTGACAAAATCTTTCAGGGTACTTGAATACCTATCTAACCAGAGGAAATGCGTTTTATCCCTTCACTCTGACATCCATGCAACTCATTTAAAACTGTGTGTCTTTTCATACTACAAAAAATCAGTTTTGAGAAACATACCCGTATCTGGTCTTCAGTTCCACAAAACACTGGTAGACTGATAAATCTTTCGAGATACTTGAATACCTATCTAACCAGAGGAAATGCGTTTTATCCCTTCATCTGACATGTTTTAAATACAGTTTCCCAGTCTGGCCTTCGGAAGCTGACTCATCTTAAATCGACGAAAACTGCTAATGATTAAAGGTCAAATAAATTATTTTATAATTTTGATCATCCTTTGAATTCAGATCTTTCCAACTGTACAATAAATCAAACAGTATTATAAATCGAGTTAATCCTAACAATCTTGCCTTTTCTTTAGTGACATTTAATGACAAAAGAGTATTTCATAATCTTTAAAACGATTGCGACCAACCGGTGGAAAGATTTTTAAGATTACGTAAAAAATCTACGATTATTTTTATGATGAGCAGGCCGTCGTAAGTCTCGTTTCTTTATCTATTTGATCTTTGATCTTGTTGGTTTTTACATGTTACTCCTCATAAACATTGTTCATTGTTTACGCCTGGATTCCTTTTTCTATACTGGGCTGCTTTCCCTATTGTGGTCTTTGAGTTTGTGGCATCTGCTAAGGTTGCAGCTTGGCTAGTGGTAAAATTATATATATATATATATATATATATATATATATATATATATATATATATATATATATATATATATATATATATATATATATATATATATATATAATAGTCATATTTCTGCTCAGTAAATTACTCGTGACCTTTTGTTTTGTTTAAAAAAGTAGAGTAACTCATGATTTTTGTATTTCTCTTAATTCGGGAACGAACAGTTTACTTAAGTTTTAATCATTTTCATCATTTATTTGGTATGTATTTTTGACAATCCACCCATGAGTTTTTTGTTTATTTGCATGTAAAATTTTTGGTATGGGTGCTGGAGTGTTATACAGGTTTACGGGTCGTTTTATGGAGACTCGTTTATTTACTTCAGCCGTGGCAGGGCCTACGAAGCCACACCGTTCTTGGCTTTGAATTACTGTAAAGGACAGCTCTCGCTCTCTCTGCACTGGCTGGGATGATCGTCAAGCAGTTATTCTGCTGGAGTTTTGCCGGCCCTTGAAAAGTTGTGTACCCAAGTTCCTGTGATCTGCTGTATTTTTTTTTATAGGATTCAAGTGTAAATATCGATATTCATATTGTATACATATTGTTAATTAGGTTTAAGGTTATCAATTACGTTTGGGTTTACGTTTTGTTTCTGTCTTTCCTTTCGACTACCTCGTAATTGTGCGAGAGTTGTTCTCTTCCTTTGTGTGACAGCTGTCGGTGCGTTTTTCATGATTTTTTACAGTAAATGTGTTCGTTTCTTTTAACTAGACTTTTCGGGTACCTTGTTTTTGCAAATTTGTATTAACAATTCAGTTTCTAGTTCAGACTATTTTTACCATTTTTGAGTAATTTTCATGTCACTGATTGTTCTACGAGTGGTCAAACACATAAGGCTATTTATCCAGTAAGTTCTGATTGCTAAAGGATGACAAGAACCTGGATAATTATTGTATGGAAACAAAAAAGTCATATAAATATATATGTGTGTGTTTTATGAAACCGATTTTTTCAGTGAACTTACATGATTTATACAGTGAACTTACGTGATTAATATAGAAAAAATAGCAAGCAATCCTGATGCATTATCATAGAGGAGTTATACATAACACATAAAAGATAACATGAAGCAGTGAGCATAAAAACCTACACTCAAAAAGTTTTCAGTTAAAAGAATAAAACGCTATTTGTTTCTTTTTTTGTGAGCATAAAATGCAGTACAAGCAGGATACAAACTGAGAGGTCCCCGATACCGAGATATCATGAAGACATACAACAACTAAATTCTGGGAACCTGAAATTTTAAAAGGTTTTTCCCGGCCTCACTTAAAAATAATGTGGGAGACGACAGCCAAAAAAATTGCTATGTCAAACTGTGGAACGTATGCTAGGAGGAGGAGGGAGGAGGAGGAGGAGGAGGAGGAGGAGGAGGAGGAGGAGGAGGAGGAGGAGGCGGCAAAGTGATGTAGGGGAAATGGAATGCGCCAGAAGGTGATGGTGTTGAATATTTTGGGGAAACGGGAATTGGTTACAGAAAGAAATAAACGAGCGATTAGGCTTAAAAAGCACAAGAGTAGTAAGCATAATGCATAATCAGGAGTTATTGACTTCAGACAGCAAAAAGCAACAAGCAGAAGCGTATTTATGGTAAGGTACTGGGATAAAATTTGCAGGAAAATAATATTCCTAGGAAACATACGAAATGGGAGAGGGAACGAATCTCTCAGAGAAGAAAAACTTATCCATGCACCGTAAATGACAAGAGAAATGAATTTCTTACGATTACATGATGCTGTTAGAAATGTACGTAGAAATGATCCTTTTAAAATACATAATCAAAATTTTGTAAAATCCATTTTTCATTATTTTTTCTTGATTTTCATTTTGGACGTAACCATACAATTGTTCACTATATCTCCAAAAAAGCCATACCGATGAAAACGGCTTATCGAAGCATATGTTTCTATCACAGACAATGAATAGCAAACGAGAAAACATGATAAGAGAATAGGAGTACTGCTTAGGGTTGCTTTTGTTAATAACTACTGTTTTACGTAAATCTTAAGATTACTTACCCTACTGTCTTTTTCTTGATTGTCCAAATTCAGTAACAAAACATCATAACAGCTCATTGTCGGTTATTATCATTATTTTTAAAATAGTTTTACCAGACCGCTGGGCTGATTATCAGCTCTCACAGGGCTGGCCCGAAGAATTATCGAACTAGAATGTTTCAAAAAGTTTTATAATTGGATTAATTTCAAATGTTGAAGTTTCCGACAAAATTTCACTCATCGATTTATTTCCAAAACTTGATGTTCGCTGCTGATTATACTTTAAACATTCACAAAATAAGTGTTTAATTGTCAGCATTGCTTTACACTGTGAGCATTCAGACGAGAATGGCCTATTCGGAGACGTGTCAGAATTACTTTCGCATGTCTCTCTTTTTGGTTTGATGAACTCCACTTTCCAACACTAAGTTTTATTTATTCTAATTTATTACTTTGTTCTTTATTCCATATATTTTGACATTTTCTTTTATAATACGTATTTTTATGTGTTACATAATCATTAACACGGATATTTACATTTCATCTTGTCATATGGGTTGATTCTTTGGCTATTTTATCAGCCTCTTCTTTTCCTTTGATCCCTATAGAGGGAGGGATCCAATATATTTCTATACTCTTCACTATTATATAACTTACAGAGTTAAAACTTAACTCGTTGCAGAATATTATTTTTGGGGTTATAACTTTAAATAGCTTCTATAGCGCTTCTCGAGTCGCTGAAAATCACAAAATTCTTGAATGGTGTTCCTTTAAGTATTTCTGTGGCTGATGCAATTGCACATAACTCTACAGTGAATACTGAGGCATTATCAGGTAGAGAGAATTGATACTTTTTTCTTGGGATATTACTACATATCCCACGTCGTATTGTGATTTAGACACGTCTGTGTAGATTACGTAATGTAGACCTTTTCGGGTTATAAGTTCTTTGTATTTTGTCTATGGTGTTCTGGGGTATAAGAGTAACTTTTTGATAAGTATTTTAAGCGAGCGCAAATTCTTATTTTATTCATAGTGGGAACCATTCATTTTCCAGGTTTTTTTCCTTATTTTTGTTTGGAAGTCTTATTAGGGAGATCTGACACATATTTCTTCCATGAAATTATTATTCCTTGAATTACTTATTTTTTTTAATTTTGCAGATAATTTGTTGTAGAGCGGTTTTAATATATCAACTTCTAGTAATAATATAATCATTTTTTGAAAAGCTCTTCTAATATCGGTAATGTTTATGCACTTTGTTGAATTTTTTTATTTAAATAATCTAGTCGTCTCCCTATTGAGTGTTTAATTTTCATTATTTCAGTTAGGTTATCAGACCATGTTTGGACGAGGTTTTGATTTTGGTATTGCTTTATCAGCAGCATTTTTAATGAAATCAACAAGAAATTTATTAGTTTCATTATGGTCATTTAAATATTCAAATGTTGGGATGGTCTTAGTGTGCATTTCATATCGCTCCCAATCTGCTTTATAAATGTTATAGTGAGCGACATGTTTTGAAGGATCAATTTGTAATGAGGAAATTCACATTGGGAAATGATCACTGGTGTGCAAGTCATCTACAGTATTCTAATCTAATCTGTCAACCATATTTCAGGTACATAGAGTTAAGTCTACTGAGGAAAATATGTGTTGACTTCGTCATCATTTATACAGCACATGTCATTTGAGTCCATAAATTCTTCTAGTTTACTTCCTGCTCTATTTGAGTTTGTACAATTATAGTCCAATATTGAGTTGTGAGCATTAAAATAACCTACTATTAATTTAGGTTCCTTGGCATTGTTAAGTAATTCTTTAAGTTTGTCAATGTCGTAATTTTTATTAGGCTGGTTGTATAAATTATAAATTACATTATTATCGTTTTTTATTCGGATTTTAATACCTGATATTTGCAAGTCAGTTATGTTTACAAGCACTTTGTCATAAACTACTTCGTTATGTACATATATGGCTTTACCTAAATTTCCTTCTTCCTCTCGTGATGTTCATGCTAAGGTATATTTACCTATTGTTCATACTGATTTGATCACATGTTGTAAACATAATATCATTGGTTCGCATTCTTTTAGTAACCTTTGTATTTCTCATAGGTGTACTCTGATCTGTCGACCATTTGCATTCCATTGTGTAATATAGCTACTGAAAATATTATGTTATAGTGGTCGAGTTTTGCTTTCTTATTTTTGTATTATCAACTTGGATTTTTCCAATAATTTACTCAGGATATTCATTTGTTTTTCTTTATGATATATTAAGTGCTCAATGCACATGCAACCTTTTTCATGGGTGCTCATATCAGTTGTTTCTTTTTTTCTATATTTCATAAAATTTCTTATAGTGTTTGTTAAACCATCTTTGGTTGTTTTTGTTATAATTGCATAATTCAATGAAAATCATTACATCCACATGTATTATCATGTATATTTCTTTTTTCATTTGTTCTTGTACTAATTACATTAGATGGAGTAATCTCTTCTCCCTTGACATAATCATTATCATCCATGGTATGGTTCTCTTCCACTTCTTTAGTGTTTTGTATATCTGTCTTCATTGGTTTTACTATTATTTGAGGAGATAAAGGTATATTCTTAGCTGTTTATGTTTTTGTTCTTGTTTCTTATCCTTAACCTTTGGTTTAACCGATGTTTCTCTAATAATAGTTGGTTTCTTCGATTTGGGTGGCGTTCTCTCCAAAGGCCTTTTTTACTTCCGTAGTAGCATCCTCCTGTGTTCCTATTTGCATTAATATTTCAAATGAATTGGATATAATATTATCCATCTCATTTGTACCTGTTTCTTTGTTCTTTCCCATTTTAGTTTTTATTTCTAAAGCATTAATTTCTTCTTGAGATTTACTTTTCTGTGCTACGTTATTTCTATTTGTAGGCGTTTTTGTTTCATTATTGGTTCTTGTTATTGAAGAATATGATCGTTTCTTACCCGGATCTTGAATTCCTCTCACTTTCATTTCTAATTTAGCTTCTTTTACAGTCATTCCAGTTCTTTCCTGTAATATTTTTAACTCTGTATTGTATATATATATAGTACATACATTCTTTGGACCTTGCACGATGGTCTTGCCCACATTTTATACACTTTGGTTCACTGCGCTTACACTGTGTAGCATGTTCTTCACATCCACAATACGCGCACTCAGGTTCATTTCGACAATATTTTTTTCGCATATCCATCTTTACAACAATTTTGACACTATAGTGGTTTTGGGACATATGGTCTTGCTTTTCTGGTTTTACCTAAAATTTTCATTTTCTGAGGTAGAGCTTGACCTTCAAATTTAATTTTTGCGATTTTTAATATTTGTTTACTCATCTGTCTACTTAGTAGATCATATAGTTCACAATCCAGTACTTTTGGGTATTTCTTTTTAAGTGAGTCTAATAGTATATTCTTTCCAACTGGCTCGTGATTATTCTCAGAATGTACAATGGTACCCTGAATACTGTTCATAGCATAATTTTTTATATATATATATATTTATGTTATCTACATTTTTTATTGATAAATAATTTTCAGACTGACTTTTGTCGTGGCTTCTATGCGCCATGTCTTTTCTTTCATCTATCTAAACGACATTTCAGTCGTAGAGTGTCTGCTCAATAAATAATTTTCCAAGTTGAGTGCTGATATTTTTTAGTCAGTTTCTAAGGTTAGAAACTTGGCCAACTTTCACTCCCAAAGACGGAGTCGAAGTGAGTCAAGGGTGGGTCAAGACAATATTTACTTTTTTAGGTTTGCTCTATACTGGAGCATAGGGTTCCAGTGTAATTACACTTCGGCTTTTTTTAAGATTTTCCTAAAAGTTTGTCAGAGGAGGTTCCATTAGTCGTCAACTGTCTCGAGTCGGTACCATCAAAGGGTCCAAGGGTACTCGAATCTTTATTTTTACTTATCATACAGATTTGAGAGGCAGAAAAAAAATTAACCTTAAAACCTTAAAAATATATCATCAGCTTTTCATGGAGTTTATTCTTCCACCAATGGCACAAATTGAGAGCTGGCTCCCAAATGTCCGTCTCCCTACCCTACCCGACAGGAGATGGCAAAACATGATTAGAGCTGCCCAATTGTAAGCCAAACCCGCTTGCTAGGACTGAGAGTATTACAAGAACACAATCATCCCCACCCTAATCATGTTATGGGCAAATGATTGTTTGATTGTGGGTTATCTGGCATCACACTACCATGGTAACTGACGCCCAATACCAAATGTGATCTTTTTCACTTTTATATGTTAAACAAAATTAAAGATAAAATTCTTCTAAAAAGAACTACATATAAATTTGATTAAAAAAACGAAAAAGAAAACTATAACTAAAATAAATAAATTTCTGCTAAAAAGAGCTATTAATAAATCTGATCCAATAAAAAAGTATAACTTAAGAAAAAAAAAAAAAAAGAATATACTAAGACAGCACAGCTGTCAGATATATTTGAAAAGACCAGCTTCTCTGATAAAAGAGATAACGTTATTAATACATATACTTTCTCCTAACAGTTTTGAAATGCTATAATTACCACCTGCTTCACTGTTATATGATAAAAAACGATTCCTAAGTTCCACTAGACTGGGACACTCAACTAGCAAATGCCTAACAGTCAGCGGAACTAAGCAATCGTCACAGAAGGGCTCATTCTCCCCATTCATCACATAGCCCTGAGTTAAACGCGTATGGCCAATGCGTAACTGTCACGTTAAGTGATGGTTTTGCGGGAACTGCTGGTTCCCCGCTCGTTCCCTTTTGTGGATTGCTGCCTCCTTACCTCCTTCAAGTTTTTTTTGTTTTGATGTTCTCGTTGGTGAGCTGCCGTTTTTCTTTCGTCAGTCGGGTCTGGTAGGGTAGCGAAGGTAGCGGCTGTGGCAGCAGCAGCAGGCAGTTTTTGGAGTCGACGTTGGTTGAGTTTTTGAGCAGCAAATTGGAGCACGCCTACGAAGTGGAGCACGACGTAGAGGTGGAGTGTGACCATGAGTAGTCGTGTGACCACGAGCTGCTCATCTTTGATGACAGCGTGAGGCTGTCCTGACGTCTCCATCAGGGTTTTCTGGTTGGTGGGTTTTTGTCCCTGTTGCACAGCTGAGGGCTGTCTTGGTGCCCCGATGGAGGTCATATGTTTGGTATTTTTTTTTCTGCCTGCTGTTGTTTATTTTTGCCTTTTTTTTAAAGCTACTTTTTGTTTATTTAACTTGATTTTGTTTAGTGCTGTCTTTTGGCTTTTTTTTGTATTTAAGTTTTTTATCTTTTTACCAGACCTGACTCACTTGTAAATACTTGCCTTAATAAATTAATATTAAGCTTACTTTATTGTTTTTGTTGTTTTCTCCTCCTTTGTTTGTTGCATCTGCCGTCAGTCATGACAGCCCCGTCCTGAGTATGTTAAAGAACCTGCATAACGGCCTACTCGGGTCGTTACAATGGCGACCGTGACAGGATGGCTCTGTTTTGGCTGGCGGGGTTGTTACGGCATTGGAGGGGAGCATGAGTGTAAAAAAAAAAAAAAAAAAATTTTTTTTTTTTTTTTTTTTTTTTTATAGGTGGGGAGGTGTCACGTTAAGTGATGGTTTTGCGGGAACTGCTGGTTCCCCGCTCGTTCCCTTTTGTGGATTGCTGCCTCCTTACCTTCAAGTTTTTTTTTGTTTTGATGTTCTCATTGGTGGGCTGCCGTTTTTCTTTCGTCAGTCGGGTCTGGTAGGGCAGCGAAGGTAGAGGCTGTGGCAGCAGCAGCAGGCAGTTTTTGGAGTCGACGTTGGTCGAGTTTTTGAGCAGCAAATTGGAGCACGCCTACGAAGTGGAGCACGACGAGAGGTGGAGTGTGACCATGAGTAGTCGTGTGACCACGAGCTGCTCATCTTTGATGACAGAGTGAGGCTGTCCTGACGTCTCCATCGGGGTTTTCTGGTTGGTGGGTTTTTGTCCCTGTTGCACAGCTGAGGGCTGTCTTGGTGCCCCGATGGAGGTCGTATGTTTGGTATTTTTTTTTCTGCCTGCTGTTGTTTATTTTTGCCTTTTTTTTTAAAGCTACTTTTTGTTTATTTAACTTGATTTTGTTTAGTGCTGCCTTTTGGCTTTTTTTTGTATTTATGGTTTTTATCTTTTTACCAGACCTGACTCACTTGTAAATACTTGCCTTAATAAATTAATATTAAGCTTACTTTATTGTTTTTGTTGTTTTCTCCTCCTTTGTTTGTTGCATCTGCCATCAGTCATGACAGCCCCGTCCTGAGTATGTTAAAGAACCTGCATAACGGCCCACTCGGGTCGTTACAGTAACCTACGCAATACAACCTCCCACTTCCTTGGTATTAGGTCATATTTCCAAGGGTGTGTCTGACAAGTGATTTCTTTCATTTTATTGGGGCCTACTCTGTCCCACTTAAGTGCCCATAAATGCTGGATGGATTTCCACATATCATGGAATGTATCACGGTATGGAACGGGGCATTTTCTCGGTATCAAAGTTTGTGCTGCTAGTTTGGCTAGCTGGTCTGCCTCTTCATTTCCCGATATGTTCACATTGGCAGGAACACAACAAAAAGAAACAATGCTTCCTCTATAATGGTGCAAGAAGATCCACTGCAAGATCTTCAACACTAAGGGATGATCAGTATTGAAGACTTCCAGGGACTGTAAGGCACTTTTAGAATCACAAAATATTGTGTAGCTAGACACTGGGAGTGTTGCAATATGTTCCAGTGCTACTAAGATGCCATACAGCTCAGCTGTAAAGTTTGAAGCAACTGAAGGAAGCCACCTCTTCGGTTAAAAGATTCACTAAAAACTCCATAACCAACGCCAGCATTGGATTTGGAACCATCAGTTAATATAAATCTTGTATCTATATGCTCTGATGCAAGCTCTAAAAATATTGCCCTCATTTCCTCATCAGATTTATCCCTCTTTGCTCTATTGAAGTACCTGCAGAATTTCACAGCAGGTAGCTTCTAGGCAGGAGTAGTGAGACACAAAAGGGAGTAAGGGTATTTTCTAATATTTGATCCTCTAAAATCTTTTTAATTCTATAACTAAAAGGAGTAGGTTACCTTGGATATCTATCATAAAAACCGTTAAAAACCTTTCTGTTTGCCACAGCAAATGCCCGAGATTTGGGAAGTCTTTGCACTCTAAACTAGTATCGAAGTAATGACGACTGGCGATAAAGAGTTCAAGGGGCATTTCTCCTGGATCAACTAGCAAACTTGATATTGGTGATGAATGGAAAGCTCCTGTGGCTATACGAATACCTGAATGATGAACAGAATCTAAAATTTTTAAGTTCGATGAAGAAGCTGAAGAATATACTTCACAACCATATGACAGCTTTGATAAGATTAAGGTTTTATGAAGCTTTAGTATACGATTTCTATCAGCTCCCAATTGGTGTGAGACAGCACTTTCAAGATGTGTAGAGCTTCTAGGCACTTTGCTTTTATATGTTTGATATGGGGGACCCAAGTCATTCTACTGTCAAAAACTAGGCCTAAGGAGCATGCTTGTTCTACACATGGGATTCTACGGCCATACAAATAAAGTTCAGGATCAGGATGTGTTCTCCTGATCCGGCAGAAGTGGACAGCAGTAGTCCTGCTTACAGAGATTTTAAAACCCTGTTTCTCAGCCTAACTTGCTATTTTATTTATCGTTAATTGTAACTTTCTTTTGGCTACAGCCATCCGGGTGGCAGCAAAGGATACTGACAGGTCATCCACAAATAACGTCTTCAAGACCTTTCTTGGAATAACAGTTGTGACACTGTTTATGGCCAGACCAAAAAGTGTTACACTGAGAACACTGCCCTGGGAAACACCTTCTTCTTGGCACCTTTTCTCTGATAAAGTACCGCCAACTTTAACTTCAAAATACCTACAATGTAAAAATGATTTGACAAATAAAGGTAATTTTCCTCGTAGGCCACTATTATGCATTGTCTTGAGAATTCCATGTCTCTAGGCAGTGTCATATGCCCTTTCTATATCAAAAAACACTGTCACGTGGTGTTGTTTGGAGGCAAATGCTTCACAGACAGAGGTTTCAAGTTGCAGTATGATATCCAGTGTGGAGTGCTTTTTTCGAAGGCCACACTGAGAAGGTGTTAAAATACTGTTGTGCTCTAAATACCACATCAGCCTTACATTTACCATTTTTTTCCATTAATTTATACAAACAGCAAGTTAACGCAATGGGGCGGTAACTTGCTGCATAGAGAGGATCTTTTCCAGGCTTAAGGAATGGTAACATGGTTGCCAACTCCCATATGCTAGGGTAGCTGCTTTCATCCCATATTCTATTGATAATAATGATTACAAAAAGTTTTGTGCTCCTTGAAATGTGTTTAAACACTTCGTAAGGAATCTCATCTGGGCCAGGGGCTAAAGCATTTTCAAATTTCCTTTCAGAAAAAGGCATATTGTACGATTCAGTTTTGTTTGGTGAGAAGTCAAGTACCTGTTGTTCTTCCATCATTCTGAAATGATATCCTGGGAAACTATCTGATTTTTCAGAGACTCGAACAAAGCGTTCGGAAAGTATATTAATAACTTTTGTGGCATCAGTGACATGATTGTTATTTCCTTTAAGTACTGAAGGAGGATTGGGTCTAAATTTACCCTGAATTTTTCTTATTTTCTTCCAAATGCTGTAGACTGGTGTTCTGCTGTTAATAGAATAAACATATCCTGCCCATGCTTGTCTTCTGGCAGCTTTCATCGCTTTTCGTAATCGTGCCCTACACTGTCTATAAGTGATGACATTGTCCACGGTGGCATGTCTACGGCACCTGGTCAATGATGACCTTGTAGCTCGATGTAGCAGCCTTAATTCTTCTGACCACCATGGAACTGGCCGTCTCCTGAAATAATAAATTAATAGAAGGTATTGGTTTCAGTCCAGTTCTGCAAGACTCCCATTCCCATTCGACTGGAGAGAGATGGTCGCCATGCCAATTTTGTACTTGCAAGAACACCCTAAAAGAGTGCAAGCGAGCTGTATCACTTGTTGGTGGCAATGTAGAGAGATTAAATACAGATTTGACTGACATTTTTGCTACTGTTCTCTTGTATTCATAAAAGCGATACTTATCCAAGGTTTGACATCTGTCAGCTTTCACTCCTCCGTACACAGAAAGAGGGACGCTTCACCAGCTTTGGCCACTTCATCTTCAGATGCTGTTGGGTTATTAGATACAGAAACTATGTCATACATGTCTTGCCTATTCTTCAAGATATTAAATGCCTTCTTTTTCCCCTTCCCATACGTAGCTGATGTTGTGTCATAACCTGTGACTGCATGGAGGAACAACAAATGTGTTATTCACATATGATTCAAAATTTGAATTGATTCAATTTTAATTACTCTCATTAGTTCCTTCATGGCATGTTTATTGCCTATGTATTTAAAACAAACATGTTGTAGTCCTTCACGTGTACGTGCGTTTCATTTTGTATACTTCTTGTTATCTCAACTGAAATATTTTTTTCCATCTTTTTAGTTTAAGATTTAGATGTTGGAATAACAGAATATTTTCTACATAACTGTACACAAGATATTTGCGTGATATAGTTCATTAATATAAAAAAAAAAAAACTCATACTTTCGCAAGCATCCCATGTGATTATAGGAAAAATATTGCATCAGTTTCTTTCACTGCAATTTCCGAGCCCATTAGTAAACATAATGCAACTATGTATAAAAACACATTACTGTTCAGTAACTGAGTGGAACGCTAGCAAAGTAAGGCTATCTTTTAATTAGAAAAACAAAACTTATTGTTTGGTTTGTTTGTCTGGCCATTTCCCATATTCATTTTCTGTTTATTTACTGTGATAACTACTTTATTTTTCTAGATATGTACAACTTGTGTATATATTTGAAAAGAAGACGATTTTTTCTATAACTTTTGTTTCCAAACATTTGGTCGTGCAGACCACCAGTTCTAAGGAAACTGTTTTTGAAAATAAAATTATAGGATTAGTTTCACTATTTTTATTCTTATTTCATACAAAGTGCCTTAATTTTGTCAAACAAACTACTCATTCCTATTAAAAAACAAGTTATGAACAACTTTTACTGAGTGATGTTTTTGATAGAACCACTATTTTGCGAGATATTTCAATTTCAAGCGAATTCCAATTTGGCGGCCATTTTTCAATTTGGCGGCTAACGCAAGCGTAGGAGGCCATGGTACTTTTGATATGTTGGTCATATCACATATCTCTACATTTGTGCAAAGTTTCAACTTTTATCTAATTATTTCACTAAAACCATGTATTTTTGCCTAACGCTACTGGGCTAATTAGCATAAATGGGGAACGGCGTAGGACAAGGAATCTCATTCCAAAGAGACCTGATGATTATGGGAATAGTAACAACTTCAGTCGACACTTCTTTAATGCTAAAAGAAAAAAATGAATGGTAAAAAAATATATATATTTCCTCGTGACTCTTTGCTGTTATACAGAAAAACGATTACTTACCAGTTACCTTAAAAGTGAACACAACTGACCTTATAATTATATACTATAAGTAATATCTTTTTAAATTAATTGTCAAACGAGAGAGAGAGAGAGAGAAATTTCACTTTCTTCAACAGTTCTCTACTAATATAACAGAAGGCCCATTGTCAACAATATAAAAGGATTTCTGTGAATTTTTAAAGTGGAATTATTGCAGGTGACGTTCGTTGAAAATTCCGAATCCGTAAGAAACCTTGACGGGCAATTTACCTTCAGACGGCCAATGTTATAAAACTCCTTAAATGTGATTCTGACACCAGCAGCTGGTAGGTCTCGTGCTACAGTATCATCAAATATGCGACTAGGTTACACTTCAAGGTAAATGCCCTTCCGTACAGGGGTTCGAGAAACTTGCATGAGTAATGTGAGATCCTTGTACAGGAAATGGGGAAAACTGGCTCAGTAGACAGTTTGATTTTTATGAAATTCAGGCTGGCAAGCCAATCTGGGGCAATTTCGGTCTTTCAGCGCTTAAGACAATGAAAAGTGGGAGTTGAGTGGTTGGGCAGCAAGATAAAGAGACCCAGAAAACAAAGATGAATTATAAAGTTCTATGCCGGAATTTTTGAAAAAACCTACATTTCGAAAAACCCCGCACTAAGAAGTAATATTTAAAGGGGCTGGACAGAAAGACTGAAGAAAGAAAACAGGAATGGAGATAAAGTAAAAGGCCAAAAAGTAGATGTAGCTAGAGGCAGACGGGACACCCTTTAGTAATGCTTCCAGTGCATTGCACAGTAAGACAGAAAACATGTAAAGGAAAGCGATATATAAAGTAAAATGGTGCCCACTTCATAGATTTTCTTATTCAAAATAACATTGCTGATGATTTTTCGAGAGTAAGTTCTATTTCTAGTGTTATATACGAGTAATAACACCAAAACTCATGCGTAAATTACAAGAAATAAAGGGTTGGAGAAACAACAACAAGAAAAAAATTATTTTAAGGCAAATTCCACAAACATTCCCAAACATTTAACGCCAGGCGAAGTAAGATACAAAGATATTTTTGGCAAAACAATCGAGGTAACGAATACTGCAAGGGAAAATCCTAGCTGTATTCATCGTCAAGTTGAGATCGCTGATGTTGACGCAAAGGATAGACATGAAAATAAAAAAAATAAATAAATAAATAAAAAAAAATCACGAAATAAAACGAAAGGCAAGCAAACCATAATTGGAGAAGCGTCAACAAGGAAATCACTTTGACAACAATATCATTCTGTTTACTCTTGGCCAGACTGACTCTCTTTCGGAAACGTCAACTCGAGGCGAGATTCTAGATGTTTGGAATATAACACGTATGTTTATAAAATGGTCTTTGTTCATTTGTTTTTAATAAAGGCTTTTTCCATTTAGTATCATAATCCATTTGTACTTACTGTAAGAGCATTGTACAGTATGACACAGACATATATTTGCCTATTTGTTTTCAAAAAATATGAATTACTCAAGGAAATGTACGGATATCCCTTTTATCAAACTTCAAACTTTTTCCAGACTGTACTGACTCTGGAGATTAGACTTTAACTCATACTGACTGCCACTCATTAAAGCTTTGTTATTAGACTTTAACTCATACTGACTGCCACTCATTGAAGCTTTGTCGAGTTCCACCAAATGTTTCTCCTCTTAACAGTTATGGATGAAAGGGGGAGGAGGAGTAGAAAGAGAAATACTGAATAAAAAGATGATGAAAAAGACACAGTAAATTAGGAGGGGGAAAGGAAAGGGAAATAAATATGCAATATTTCAAAAGTTCCGTTTATTAAAAGTTTCACATGGCAAACATGAACTGAGCTCTTATACCCAACACCGAATGACATATGTATTTCGCCCATTCATCCTTCTGTCTCGTGTGTTTGTATGTATGCATGCATGTCCTTGATAAATCTGGAGTAGTGAATAACAAAATCAATTAACATACGCCATTCCTAATAGCATTGTCGAATAAAAAGACCCTCGAACACATATAAGAGACCTGAATGGAAGGTCCACAGCGCCCTTTTGCACATATGAATACCATTGAAGTAAATTTTTGTTAATAAAAAAAAAAAAAAAAAAAAAAAAGATGGGGAGACGCGCACTCAGATATTGCTAAAGCTTCCTAGTAAAAAATCAAACAATGAACCCCTTACTACCTAACAAATCATCCAACTTCTGTTGACTAATCAAGAGTGGGTTGCGATCCCAGAGAGAGAGAGAGAGAGAGAGAGAGAGAGAGAGAGAGAGAGAGAGAGAGAGAGAGAGAGAGAGAGAGAGAGAGAGACATTAACGGAAAGAACGAGCTTTGGAAAGAACCCCAAACAACTAGGACACTGCGCTGTATTGAAAGGAATACAAATGGATTTAGGTCAAAGTTCAACGTTTATGAGAGAGGCAAATTCCTGGTCGGGATGAGAATCTTTTTCAAGTAGACTGATGAACTTAAAATGGGATCGGTCATGTGGTGGAGGAAGAGGAGGAGGAGGAGGAGAAATATAATGAATTTAAGGGGAAAGTAGAAAAAATTAATATAAGGAGAAGGAATAAAATTAATATAAGAAGGGATGAAGATGAATGAGCAAGAGAGACACACTCACAGCTGAAATGAGAACTGATTTCGAAAGGGAATCACGCAAATTGATGATGAACAGAAAGACGGACGGGGAGGCTGTGAGCGAGTAGGAAGTAAGGACACACAAAATTCTGGCCAATCTCTACCTAATCTATCTATGGTTTCAGATGAGACCATACAAGACCCAAGGCTGGTCAATCACCAAGTTAGTATACTCAAATATTAACAAAGAAAACAAAAGATGGTATAATCACCACATCAAACATCTTGAAGTCAATCAGACCGAGGTACCATATAATGATCATGTGACTAAGTGATTTCCCTGTTTCAAACGATCAAGATTTTCATTAAAACATTTAACCTTTTTATTACTGATTTTGTTGACATGAATTTAAAACATCTGGATTTCTTTCTTTGCGTTTTAAAACCACCCTGTGCGTCTCGAGTGTGTAATTTTTTGCCATTTTTAAGAGGCTACAAAACCAGTGAATGCTAGCTAGAGATAGCTGCCTTCTTTGGTAAGTCTAGTATCTACCTTTCTTCCCTAAGCATCAATTTTTCTTTATTTTCAGTCTTTAGGCTATTTCCCGCTACTTGAAAATATGACGTAATTACAAAGAATCGTCATTCTGGAGCATTATAGCTAACATTCAAGGACTTTTCATCTATATGGACGTGTTCTCCAGTTCGGTTTCCTTCACCACCAGTGGAAGGAGACCCCAACCACCTTAGAAGGAACAAATGTTACCTTTCGGCGCAACTCTGCCACAAACATTACGAGGCGAGTGCAGCCAGCGGTTGTTACCTAAATCAGATAATATTGACCGTTTGAAGGTAAACTGCACGAAGTTTCCTCAGACACCGGGAGTTTGAGTGAATGTCAACAGCAAATGTATAATTTCTTCGTATTCCTTGTAAATTGTCACAAATGGATTTTCTTTGAATTCTGTTCTTGGTAAAAGACTGCGACATACTCGGGTCTCTCTCTCTCTCTCTCTCTCTCTCTCTCTCTCTCTCTCTCTATGTGTGCACAGATCAACACTAAGTACACTGTAAGATTATTTAGGTAGTATGCTAGAACTCATTTTTTGTTTTAATGAAATAGTTTTCAGGAAAATACCTCAAGTATTTTCAGTGGAGACAAGAAACAGTTAAATTTCATTGGTGTCATTCTTGACCTTGCCAAGTGTGTCCTTACCTTATTTTGAAGAAAATTGGCCTTTAGATAGAAAAGAAATCTGAATTAAATTGATATAATTTTTTGGTGTACGTAAAATAAAAATCTTCCAGGAGGTAATTTTGTAGGAAACTGAACCAGCTTAATGATGAAAAAATTGACTTTAAAATTACAAGGTCAAAATTAAAGCCTGTAATTTATAGAAGGGTTAGGCATTGTCACTGGTCTGTCTTAAAGGAAAAAACAACAATAATATATATATATATATATATATATATATATATATATATATATATATATATATATATATATATAGATAGATAAATAGATAGATAGATAGATAGATAGATAGATAGATAGATAGATAGATAGATAGATAGATAGATATAATTTTTCACCGTTTACGGCTTTTTCCCCTTGAAAAGGGTTTCTAAGCTAGTCTTTATAAGTGAGGTAGAATGCACTAGGCCCTTTTTCTTGACCCTAGCTGTAGTTAATGGTATCCGTTTTCATTTATGTGAACTAGTGAACGTTCGTTTGGGAATTGTGGTCCACAGAACTCCCAAATTTGAGTCCAGCACTGCACCACTCAGCCACGGCAAAACACAGTCACACACTCAATGCACCGTTCTCCCTTGGACATTGTAGCTTCAGAAATTGCTACTTAACAGGGTGTTGTGGGATGAAAAATCTTGACTTCGACAAAGCCAGCATAATCTAATACCACTAGGTAAAACTTCTGGCTTCCAGAATTTATTTTTAAAATGAGGCAGCTAATTCCACGCCCTGCTAATCAGCAATTCCAAATCAGATCTTTGGTATCGAAAACAAGCAAACGGTTCATCGCACAAACAATGGAGCAGCCTCTCGAATGGTGGCAAGAAAATCTCAGCAAAGGGGTAATTTTCGATAGGCAACACAATATTCGCTGACAGTTGTGCAATCATGCCATTGTTTAAACAGTAATTCCATCTTCAACTTTGCACGTGCCTGCTTGGTCAAATTATATTTTCCCCTTCTCTAATAATATTTTCACTCCTCTATCAAATCTTTTATGGCACAATTGCGGTGACCAGCACACCCTCATGTAGATAAAATTTTATTACCGTATACCATGTTGTCAAATTGCACCCTCTTAATGGCGGATCTTCCATATACCTTTACAGGTAACATAAGGTTATTCCTTCCTACAATGCTTTTGCACCTTTAATATTTACATCTTCAAAGTAGGTATCTTCGATCTGTTATGTAACACTCACTTTATAGAATAATGTTGCCATGTCTGCATGTCCCCTTACACACACACACACACACACACACACACACACACACACACACACACACACACACACACACACACACACATATATATATATATATATATATATATATATATATATATATATATATATATATATATATATATATATATATATATATATATACACATACACACAGTATATCAATAATCAAGAGAATTTATGACTAGGCTACTTGAGTGAATATGCATACATACCAAACGTAAAATGAACAAGTACACATATTTACACTTTGTATACTCATACCATGTAAAAATGTAAATTACAAAAGCATTTAGTTTAATTCATCTAGCCACTAAGAAAAGTCTTTGAAACATTGCAGACCTCTGAAATATTAAAGGCATCCTATTTCATGAATACACATTATGTTGACTTGAGTAGTACCACGCGTCTCTGAATGTAGCCTAATAAAGTCAGAGGCGCATTACTTTTAAGGATGCAACAGGTAAGCGTAAAGGATTAATTACAAAAGAAAGACAACTATTTCATATCTAGAGAATTACTTTAAGAAACGCGAACATAAATAACGTCCAAAAGGCTACTGAAAATTATAATGCTGCTGTAATAATCTGGCAAGTTTGAACATTATTATTAGAAAACCAAATCTAGGATTCGATTAGCAAGTGAAAGTTTTGTTTTCTTTAGACTGAAATGTTAAAACTTAGTTAAAATTACTAATAATGTCACACTGTTATGCAAGAGCAAGAGAAAAAACATTCCACACTTTTTAAAGTCCCTTCAAGAGTATAAAAAATATTGAGTCAATTTGATTAAAGAAAAAAAAAGTATTACCGTTTGTTTCGTCTTTTCTTTATGAGAACAAAGGCACCTGTGAATAGCCCTATTTCCAAGGGAGTGTTAAGGCATTTGAACAACGGTCCTTCCCTGTCTCAAATCTATTCCAAATGTAAAACGAGACGGGATATCGAAATTGACTCCGCTCAGCAGTGAATAGTCTGACTATCAGGAGTTTGTTGGCGATTGTTTGTTAACATTAATTACTATGGTCGAAATGATTCCGTATTCGGAATATTGTTCCATTTGCAGTTCTGCATCAGTGCAAGAGCGACGACCTTTGGGTTTCCTGTATCGTTACCGAGAAAATCCCCAAGGGAATTCTCGACAAACCTGCGTTCTGCGGCGAAATCCTTTCCTGAATGGAAGGAAATGAATTTGGAATCCTGAACACAGAGAATCAACGTCAGTTTGTATGTTAAATTACATATTTGTCGTGGTTTTACAGCAATTCCTAACTACTTTATTGTCAGTTCTTTTATAACTTTCTGCTAACCAAACTTCACCCTGTTTCAAGCCCAATCCATACGCATTACGGCGTCGATGACCATTAGTGTTGAGACGATAGTCAGTTATTAACGAATTACTCATCATCATCAATCACTTCAAACCTTTCAAACAGTTTCTCCCAAAACGATAATCACTTCAGTTATTAACTAATTATTCATCACCACCACCACTTACTTCAAACCTTACAAACAATTTCTACCAAAAAATATAATGAACTGATCGTGACAAACAACAATCAGCTGTCTTCATATTTAATGTCTTGTGTACAACCAAACAAGAAAGGATGGGGCTATAATGACATATGCAGGTAGGGGAGACTGAGGTGGATTGAGCGGCTCATTAAATTAACCTAACATCTTATGGAACTAAAATTATCTACACCAGAAATTAAAATCCAGTGACAGAATAATAGACACCACTACATAAAAGAAATATTTCCCGTAAATATTCATGGGGGCCTCACAAACTAACATAATCAGAGAGGAAAGTGGGAGGAAAAGGGAGAAGAGGAGCTAAAGAAAGGAGGTGTGATATGGTGGAAAGGGGAGGAAAATCAAGAAAGAGAGAAAGGTATTTGAGTTCAATATTAATCCATCAAAATCTGGGTTTATCAACAATCATTAAACTTCTAATGTCCGGGAGACTTTCTCCTTCCTGGATGCTGTATTGACCCAAGAGATTAGATCTTAATTGGTGCTGATTGCGACTCATAAACGTTTTGTGGAATTCCGCCGAATTTTTCCCTTCATACGTGATGGGGATGGGGGAATCCCAATAATGATGGGGCTGGAAGATGAAGAGGAGGAGGAGGCGGAGGAGAAGATGAAGAGGAGGAGGAGGAGGTGGTGGAGAAGATGAAGAGGAGGAGGAGACGGAGGAGAAGATGAAGAGGAGGAGGAGGAGGAGGAGGAGGAGGAGGAGAGGAGGAGGCTAGAATGGAGATTTAAGATTAATAACATTTTGTTTCACAAAGATATGATGAATGACTCAGCGATAATTACAATTAACAGTAATTTATGAAGAGCACACTGCTCTGAGTGGTAAAGTTCCATTTTACACGGAATGGGAAAAACATTTATTTTTATTTCTTTTATTAAATTCAAAACAACTGGAACTTCATGATTCCTGAATAATGATATAAGTTTTCTGTGGTAACCCTTCAACAAAAAACACTTTATTTTCAAAAATCAAAATCTCATCTGTATTTTCTACAGAAAACCGGAAAATTCGAGCCAGAAAATGTGAAATATAACTTCAAACACAACTCATTATACGTGTGTCCCGAATAAGATTCGACTGACAAAGTGATAAACCGTGAGTATATCCAAATACTAAAATGATTACCTTCTTCAATTACACAGATATATTCTCTCTCTCTCTCTCTCTCTCTCTCTCTCTCTCTCTCTCTCTCTCTCTCTCTCTCTCTCTCTCTCTCAGTTTGTGTATATATTTAAAGGACACATATATGCATTTCATAGCTTCAATGCTTTAAGATGTGATGAAAGAATTTTTGGAGCGAGATGGTACTGACAGAGCCGTCAGTTGTAAAATCTTTGTATTCAGCAAATAGTTTGATTCCTCAGCTATCTGCGCGAGAAGCTCAGCAATATTGGCGATCAGATGATCTCCGGAGAGTTATGTATATTCGTGAGTATGTGCGTTACTTTGATCTAGATTATGCCAAAATCTGCCCTAAAAGTGAGTTTGATCGTTCATTAACGTGACAGAACTGCAGTTGTCCAGCCATAGCTTTGGAGTGGGTCCAGGCTTTGAAAATCGGCAGATAAGGTAGAGTCTCAAATCGCTGTTTTTATGGGAGGAAATTGAACTTGTGATTTTTACCATGATTTTCTAATCATTTTGAACTTTTGAACTGGTGTGGGAGATTTAATATGAATATTCATACCTCTTTTATATTATTATTTTGTTATGTTACGTTTGCCATATCTTGGCTATGCATTTTACACTTTCCATTATTGTGTTTTGCATTTCATATATTTTTGGGAGTTTAATTCTTTCGACAGATGTCTGTGGACTTGTTCGAATAACATGTGGAATTGTGGTAGACTGTTTTTTTGACATGACTTTAGTTATTGATTTGGGGAGTATGTGTGATTTTGGGGATTTCCAGGCTATTAGCCATAATGAGACTTCTTTAATCAGAAGTGCTTTGCAGTTTAGAGTTTAGTTATCTGACTCGATAATTCATTTATTATGCATTTTAATCTTTGCTTTGTTTTATTCATTTCTTGTTGGGTTATTTGAATAATAAACCTATTTTTGTAGAAACGATTGTGTTTCTTTAAATAGTCCATTTAATTGCTTTGAGAGAATGAGTGAGGTAAGGGTGGGTGAGCTTTGGTAAATGATGAGAGAGAGAGTCAATACACGGTGAGAGAGAGAGAGAGAGAGAGAGAGAGAGAGAGAGAGAGAGAGAGAGAGAGAGAGAGAGAGAGAGAGAGAGGGGAAAAAATGTGAGTGTTATCATGGGTCGAATCTTTTCACGTCTTTTTCCTGAAGTAAGATCGCTAGATCACGCTACGTACACTTTCAAAAAAGTGTTGAATCTGTTCCTTGTAACATATATTTTTAATTATATATGATAAATGATGAAAATAATAACACCTTTCCTCTATTCATTTTTTTATGCAAAAAAAAAAACAGAAATAATAACATTGAACACAGTGCAAACAATATTAATTTTTAATGTAACTGCGTACTAAAACCACCTGCATGACCATAAACTCTGACTTAAAAATTTAAAAGTTATCATAAGCAGCAGTGGCACATTGTAACACAAACTGAATATATATATATATATATATATATATATATATATATATATATATATATATATATATATATATATATATATATATATATATATATATATATATATATATATATATATATATATATATATATATATATATATAGAATTCACTGGTTACTTTTTAAGAGATGCCTATGAAGTTCTAACGGCCACAATGCCCTCTTAACTCCTCCATTTCTTCATACTTGTCACTACTACTAAGCCTAGATCCAATTGATCACCGCCCAGGCAGTCTCCATCCACCCATAGCATTATTATCATTGTTAAAATAGTTTAACCAGACCAGTGAGATGATTAAGAGCTCTTATAGGGCTGGCCGAAGGATCAAAAAGAAATGGAGTACCAGGTCTAAGCCATAGGGACAACATGATGAATGAATAATGAAATTTTAAAAATATGCAAAAAGGCATATGCTTCCACACTAGAATACATTAAATACATTTAATCTGCACAATAAAAAAAATAAAACTGAGTAATGATAAAAATCAGCATAACTTGAGATTTTTTAAATTCAGATTTTTTTTATTAGTTGCCCCGTGGGATTTTGTATTTTCATATTTTACTTTTTATACTTTACTAATTAATTTACATTTCCTCATGAATGTTAAAATTGGGCTAATTGAAAATGTTGCAGACCCCGATAAAACTTATCCAATCGATCCATTCTCAAAATCTGATAATCGATGTTGGTTATATTCGCATAGCACATGATTAACTGTTATTATCACTTTGCATTCTGATCATTCGGGAGCTGGTTCAAGTGGGCTGCCCATTAAGTGTCCATGTGTCAAACAAGTATGAGCTATTCGGAGATGTCCATGATGTTCTGGGGTACATGAGTAGCTTTTGATAAATATTTTTAGTGTGTGCAAATTCTTATTTTATTTATAGTGCAAGGAGGAGGTAATTTTAATATTGAGGGCAATTGCATATTTATATTCGATGACTAAAACAGTCTTCTAGCTTTAATAAGCAAAGATGGTGAGTGATACTTTATAAATACACCTCTTAATTCATATAATTTTTATTATTTTTTTTATTATTTTTTTTTTTAGAGAATCACTTGTCCGAATTTTCTGGGCACTCTTCATTGTTACATGAGAGACAGTGTTCTATACATATTCTAAGTCCGTTGTGAACGGGATCCAATGTTTTCGGCGTTGCGTCTGATGCCGAGCCATATATTTCACTTCCATAATCAATGCTATTATTGTTATTATTAAAACAGTTTAACCAGATCACTGAGCTGATTAACAGCTCTCATACGGCTGGCCTGAAGGATTAAATTGAAATGGAGTACCAGGTCTAAGCATAGGCTAAACACAGGGACTAAATGATGAATGAATAATGAAATTTTAAAAATATGCAAAAAGGCATATGCTTCCACACTAGAACACATGCACACAATAAATAAATTTACTCAAGTTTCATCTGTACAGTTAAAAAAATAAATAAAACTCAGTAATGATAAAATTCTGAATAACTTAAATTTTTTTTAAAAATAGGATTTTTTTACCTAGTTGCCAAGTGAGATTTTGTATTTTCACAAAATTCATTTTTATACTTCATCAATTAATTTACATTTCCTCATGAATACTAAAACTGAGTCAATTGAAAATGTTGCAGATTCTGATAAAACTTCACTAATCGATCCATTTCCAAAAGTTGACAACCGATGTTGGTTGTATTTTGGGCATTTGCATAACACATGTTTAACTGTTATTATCACTTTGCATTCTGAGCATTCGGGGGCTGGTTCATGGGGGCTACTCATCAAGTGTCCATGTGTCAGACGAGTATGACCCATTCGGAGCCGTGTTAAAATTGCTTGTGCATGTCTTTCTCTTTGGTATGATAAACTCCATTTTATAAATCCAGGTTTTATTTGCCTCAATTTATTATTTTCAGGTTCTTCATTTCATTTATTTTGTTTTTATAATGCCTGCTTTTATATGTTATATAATCGTTAACTGGGATATTTACATTGGATCGTGTCAAATGGGCTGCTTCTTTAGCTTTATCAGCCTCTTCATTTCCCTGAATCCCTACATGGGCAAGGATCCATATTTCTATATTTTTCCCATTATTATGTAACTTACGGAGTAACAACTTTATTTCTTGTACAACGCTATCTTTTGGCTTGTAACTCTGAATGGCTTTGATGGCACTTCTAGAGTCGATAAAAATTACAAAATAATTACATGAGGTTTCTTTAATTATTTTTATGGCTGATGCTATTGCACATAACTCAGTTGTAAATATCGAGGCATTATCAGGTAGATAGAATTGATAAACTCTGTCTTGGGATACTGCAGCATATCCCACTCAGTACTCTGATTTAGGTATATTGCGTAATGTGGGCCTTTTCGGCTTATATGCTCAATTGTATGTTGTCTGTGGTGTTCTGGGGTATATGAGGAACTTTTTATATTTTAACTGCGTGCAAATTCTTATTTTATTCACTGTCCAAGGAGGAGATAATTTTACTATTGAATGCAACTGCCTATTTATATTCAACGATTCAAACAATCTTCTAGCTCTAATTGGGAAAGGTGGTGGATGGTTATTTATAAATACATCTCTTAGTACAAATAATTTTTGGTTGGAGCATCACTTGTCTGAATTGTCAAGGAACTCTTCACTGTTACAAACTCTCTTTGGAGAGACAGTGGTAGTTCACTACATTCAACCTGTAAAGATGACATTGGTGATGATCTAAATATATATCTAAAAAAAAGTTTAACCAGACCACTGAGCTATCATTTCTCATGGGGCTGGCCCGAAGGTTTTGGATGAAATGACAGGTCTAGGCTAGAAGCCTAGCACTGGGACCAAATAGGTCACTCGTTAATGATGAATGAACGAAAGTGAAAATGAAATTAAAAGCTGTAAAAAGGCATACGCTTTCATACTGGAACACACTCACGAAAAAAATACATTTATACTCATGTTTCCATATATACTCACTAAAAAGGTATATTAAAAATTGAAAATAAATTAAGTAAAATCCTAAAATTTACTTGTTTTAAAATTCATTATACTGATTGACTGATTTTTTATATTTTATCAATTAACTCACAGTTTCTCATGAACATTAAAATGGGTATTACTGAAAATATTGAAGATTCCTACAAAATTTCTTTTATTGGTCCATTTCCAAAATTTGATAATCGAAGCTGGTTATATTTTGGACATTCACACAGTACATGGTTAACTGTTATCAACACATTGCAATCTGGGCATTTGGGAGGAGGGACACATGGACTGTTCATTAAGTGTCCATGTGTCAAATGAGCATGGCCTATTCGAAGACGCGTCAGAATTACTTATGTGTCTCTCTCTGATATGAGGAACTCCATTTTCCAACACTGGATTTTATCTGTTTTAATTTACTATTTTCAGGTTCTTCGTTCCATATATTTTGCCATTTACTTACAATGACTTTTTATATATCTTGTATAGTCACTAATAGGGATGTCTACATTTGCTCTTGTCATATGGACCACTTCTTTAGCTGCTTTATCAGCCTCTTCATTTCCCTTAATCCCTACATGGGGAGGGATCCAACATATTTCAATATTTTTTCCCTTATACAATTTATGGAGTGAAAACTTTATATTTTGTACAATATTTTTTTTTATTATAGCTTTGAATGGCTTCTATAGCGCTTCTGGAGTCGCTATAAATCATTTTCGGATTATATGTTCTACTGTATGTTGTCTATGGTATTCTGGAGTATATGAATGACTTTTTGATAAATATTTTAAGTGTGTACAAATTTTCATTTTATTCATTGTCCAAGGAGGAGGTAATTTTAATATTAAAGGTAATTGTATATTTACATTTAACGACTCAAACAATCTTCTAGCTCTAATTGGGAAAGGAGGTGGATGATTGTTCATAAAAACATCTCTTAATCCAAATAACTTTTTGGTTGGAGAATCACTTGTCTGAATTCTCAGAGCACTCTTCATTGTTACTAGAGAGAGTGCACCTTAGTTTTAGCAGACCACTGAGCTGATTAACAGCTCTCCTAGGGCTGGCCCGAAGGATTAGACTTATTTAAAACGTGGCTAAGAACCAATTGGTTACTTAGCAACGGGACCTACAGCTTATTGTGGAATCCGAACCACATTATAGCGAGAAATGAATTTCTATCACCAGAAATAAATTCCTCTAACTCTTCATTAGCCGGCCGGAGAGTCGAACTCGGGCCTAGCGAGTGCTAGGCCACAACTCTACCAACTTCCCCAACTAAGAGCTAGCTCTCTATGGAGAGAGGTAATTCACCACACTGAGACAGGTAGTTCACCACATTCAACTTGTAAAGAAGACGTTGGTCATGATAGAAAAGCTCCTGAACATATTCTCAGGCCTTCATTATGAACTGGGCCTACCGTTTTCAGCGTTGCGTCTGATGCCGAGTCATATATTTCGCTTCCATAATCAACAATAGACAGCACTGTTGCTTTATACAGTACAGTAAGGGTATGTCTATCGGCTCCCAAGTAGTGTTCAATAGTTTTTTAATTAGGTTTAATGATCTTTTACATTTTGATTTCCTGTATGTTAAGTAGGCTTTCCAGTTCAAGTATCAAATACTAATCCTAAAAATTTTGCTGTTTGGCCAGTTGGTATGGAATGATTCCTGATTTTTAAATCTATTTCTTCATAATTTTTTTCTTCACATTATTTTTATAAAACATGATTACTTGAGTTTTATCTATTGAAAATTTAAAACCTACTAATGAGGCCCATTCATCTGTTTTTATTAATAATTCGTTTTGCATGTTTTATTCGAGATGCTGAATAATGTATGGCAAAATCATTCAACACAAGTTACTTTTAATTCCAAAAGGTAGATTATTACTGATATCATTTATTGCTAGAGTAAACAGTGTGCCACTAAGGACGCTTCCTTGTGGAGCACCATTTTCAAGTGGAAATGTACTTGACAATACATCATCAATTCTCAATTGAAAAGTGCAATTTGTCAGAAAGTTTTCGATAAACCTAGGTAAATGTTCACGGATGCTATTTTTATATAACGTTTTTAATATTGCATATCTCCATGTAACATCATATGCCTTTTCAATGTCAAAAAAGGCTGCTATAGTAATTTGTTTTCGTTCAAATCCTCTTCATATGTAGTCTTCCAAGTCAGACAGATAATCCAGCATAGATCTGTTACATTGTGACCCAAATTGAGTGGGAGTCAACATTTATTTTCTCTAATGTGCATGTTAGTCGACCACTTACCATTTTTTCTAGTAATTTGCATAGACAACTACCTAAATAAATTGGTCTGTAATTGTTTACATTACTGGGATCTTTTACAAGTTTGGGGATAGGAATAATTATAGATTTACGCCATTCATCAGGAAATAAATTTCGGAGCCATAAGTGATTATAAAACTCTAATAAGTATGTCTTTGCCAAAGGTGCTAAATGGCAGATCATTTTAAAACGAATACTGTCACCTCCAGGGGCACATTTATTACTGTTCAACAGAGCGCATTCCAACTCTTCCATATTAAATTTTCTATTATAATAAATATCTTCTATTGTTTCAAAATTTATTGTTATTAATTCTATATTATTTTTTTGTGCGGAAATGCTCATCCAAATTTCTGTCACTACTTACTTTTGCTAAGTTTTCTCCTATTACATTACTTGTTTCTTTAGGATCAAGTATTCTTTTCCCATCTTTTATTATGGCATGTCTAGGTGGTTTAACATGGGTACCATTTATTTTCCTGAATTTTTCCCATGTTTTTTGTATGGGAGTATTATTAGAGAGATCTGATACATATTTATTCCATAAAATGATTCTTCCTTTAATTACTTATCTTTTTAATTTTGCAGATATTTTGTTATAGAGAGGTTTTAATGTATCAATTTCTAATAATAATATAGTCAGTTTTTGTAGTTCCTTCTAATATCGGTAATGTTTTGTTTATTTTATTGAACTTTCTATTCAAATGATCTAATCGTCTTCCAATTTGGTATTTTATTTTTTATTAATTCTGTTAGTTTTTCAGACCACCATGGGACTGTGTTTTGTTGGATGAGATCTGGATTTTGGTATTGCTGCATCAGCAGCATTTGTGATGAAATAAACAAGAAATTTATTAGTTTCATTATGGTCTTTTAAATATTCAAATGTTGGGATATTCCCAGTGTGGAATTCATATTGCTCCCAATCTGCTTTATAAATGTTATATTGAGGGACATGCTTGGTGGGATTATTTTGTAATAATGATGAAATTAATACTGGGAAATGACCACTCATATGCAAGTCGTCAACTGTATTCCAATCCAATCTGTCAACTATGTTTGTTGTAAAGTACATAAAGTTATGTCGATTGAGGAATATGTTCCATGTGTTTTAGAAAAATATGTGCTGATTTCGTTATTTATACAGCACATGTCATATGAATCTATGAATTCTTCTATTTTACTTCTGCTCTATTTGAGTCTGTACAATTACAGTCCCACATTGGGTTGTGGGCATTAAAATCACCTACTATTAATGTAGGTTCCCTGGCATTTTTAAGTAATTCTTTAAGTCTGTCAAAGTCATAATTTTTATTAGGTTGGTTGTATAAATTATAAATTACATAATTATCGTTTTTTATTCGTATTCTAATACTCGATATTTGCAGATCAGTAAAGTTTACAGGTACTCTGTCATAACATACTTTGTTATGTACATACAGTCTGTAGCAGTACCTTCTCTATATGAGGATGCTAAGTTATATTTACCTACTGTTGATATTGTTTTGTTGACATGTTGTAAACATAATATCATTGGTTCATATTCTTTTAGTAATCGTTGTGGTACTCAAGCAACCTCTCGGTGTCAAAAAACCACGTGGGATTTCTACCAAAGGAGACAGCTGAAAGATTAACTCATCTTGATGATGAAATTACAAGCTGGATGTTATGAGTAGCCCTAAAAATATACCATGATATCAAGCACAGCCCTGAACACAACACAACCGGCAAGACTGACACTGACCATGCTGCGAGAGTAATACCAGGGAGTCTGTAGCTGCTTGTCCACCAGCTGTGTTCAGGTGACACCACAGAAAATGAGGGTACTTCAGAAGAGGAAGTGAAATCAGAAACAAGGTTCTGAGTGTTTGTCAGGACACAGTGTTTCTTGCATCAAAATGTCGAAAAATGACACCAAAGCATCTTGGGCTGGGAGTGGCTGTGCATCAGGCTACCCATTCAAAAGACCTCGTGAATCTGCTTCATACTGCAGAACATTCAGCCTCATATTACACTGTTCTGCAGGTAGATACTGCTGACACACTTTATATGAAGCCAAAACTTCTCACCATAGAACCTGCAACTGCTGCCTGCTTGGAGATGACCTCATGTGGATGTTCATCAAGAGAAGCATGCTGTGCAACTAGGCGTTGCCAATGCACACGTCTGTCTCTGGCATGCACCAAAGCATGCTTGTGCAAAGACTGCTGCAGAAACCCAATTCACCGGAACTTCAGTGGAATGAAGAAAAAATCTTCCCTGAAAAGAAGGCACAACTAGAGTCTCCCACTGCTCTTTATCAGCAATGCACGAAGTCAAGGACCTAAGATGATAGTTAGTTGTGTTGTAAAAGCATAAAGCATATATTTCACCATGGCCATGCTTGTAGCAGTCCATTATATCTTTTTATTGTATGTACAGTTGACTTATTTTAAAATGTTTCGCTGTGTACGTGCTGTCAGGCTGTAACAAGCACAGAATTTTCAGTTATCTGAATGTAAGGCAAAAAGAGATAACAGAACATTATGGCAGAGGTAATCTTTGAAATTACAATTCAGATTTTGACTTATTGACTTCTGTATGTGTTTGTTTTTTTTTTTTGCCTTTTTTTTTGGCAAATGGATGTATGAATCTGTACTTCTGTGGTATATGCTCCAAGTGGAACATTGTTCTGACAACAATTTCTCCATCAGTCAAAGAAGAGAAATGAGCGATGAGGGCAAAACAAATCTTGCCTTTTTTTGTTCATGGTGTTTTGACTTTCCTTTCGGTGTTAAAAAATGTCAAGATTTGACACAGTGTGTTTTTTTCTTTCCTGCATAAATATGAATACAAAACAGCTGGGTGGTTACATTATTATTATTATTATTTTTTTTTTTTTTTTTTTTTTTTTTTTGCCGCATGCTTCCAGTTATTTTATTGCCCAAGGTACTGTACATTAGTTTTTCAAAAGTGTATTGCATATCACTGACACTATTTTTGTTCCCGGTTTTTATATAAGGATTGTCTATGGCAAGACTGCTAAATGCACAACGGTTTGTTATCTCATGGTAATGATTATCATGCAAACATCATTATTTCATTTTAATTTCCTTGTGCTTGATGTTAAATGTGTTTGGAAAGGCTAGTTTTCAATAAAAAGTTTGTTTTGAACCTTATTTTGATGTTTACTATATCTGAATGAAAGAAGGCATCGCAGTATAAGTACTGATCAGTCTAAAATGTGTCTACTATCGACCGAAATGAATAAGAAGTAGAAGAGATGTATCTGCTACATTCTTTGCTGAATTACCTTCAATTTGAGGTGTTACTTGGTTATGTTATGAGGGAAAGTAGGGGTACGGACGGCCGCCATTTTGAAGTAGCCGCCATTTTGGGAACAAAAAAGTCGGAAATTAAGCATACCATCTGGATTTCTTCTAAAACACAATCTGACGACATACTGTACCTAAAATACATTGCTCCGAACACGTAACTGTGATCAAGTTAACTTTTTTTGAAACTGCAGTTTTCAGCTTCTTGTCTAGATGGACATATGAATGCCTAAACCCTGACCTTGCTTAAAGAACGTTATTTTCGCTAGCATCTTAAGCTGGAACAAGCTGTCTGTAAGAAAGGTGCCACAAATGTTGGCACAAAACTGAACCTAACCAGCAAGCAAACTTCCAGGCCATTTTTCACTTGTCTCATGGCTGATCTAAACATTTTCTAAAGAAGATAAGTAACCAAGGATGAGATTTGGTTTACTGCTGTAATCCTCCATCAGTGACACAAGCAAGCCGTAAAAACACCATGGTTCTCCTTCTCCTAGGATTAGAAGATGGGGGGGGGGTGTCTATTCCTAGAGTATATGTTATCATGAGATATTGCTTAGAATATTGCCTGCCATTAATGGTAGGCATCAGTAAGAAAAAATAAATCAAGATGAAATGCAGGGGGGAAGATGCGAAAACGCATCCTGTTTCTTCAGAACAATATACTTGCCACAAAGCACACGTGACTGTAGCTGAAGCGACCAACCAAGGCTCTGAATTGTCTCATCATTATTGCTCACCCGGTCGAGCAACTCCTCTCCTAAACTAAAATCCCACTGGTGCGGTTACAATTTAGGGAACAATAATGGAGTCATCCATGCTGTGAAGGAGTATATGGACAACCAGGATGTAACCTCCAATCGCGACGAGATAGCAAGGTTTGAACAGCCAGTAAGGTGAGAATATATAGAAAAATAATACATAAACTGTCTTTCTCCTGTGACCATACATGAAGGGCAGGATATGAGTTTCTCTTTCATATTTCGATGCCAAAAACAAAAGCATAAAAACAACGAGGAAATACTCGAGAAACGCTGCACGTAAGAATACTGAACAAAACCTACAGAATCCTTCAATAAATTATGTCATCTTAATCTCTTTTATATTCACTTCAGTATAGGAAAAATTACGTACATATACGGTTAACAGCGAGAGACAGAGAGAGAAATGCACACATACACATAAAAGGGAAAACAGAGAGAGAGAGAGAGAGAGAGAGAGAGAGAGAGAGAGAGAGAGAGAGAGAGAGAGAGAGAGAGAGCACTTAGGAAAGAACTCTATGGAGAAAGCACGATACTAATACACTGAAAAGAGGAAAACAATCAGATTTGTTATAGTCTAAGAACTGAGGGAAAGAAAATTTCCCTGTCTTGAGAATATTGGCAGAGCAAATATTGGGAAGGAGGAGGTGGAGGAAGGGGAGCAGGTCAAGAAACAC
Organism: Macrobrachium rosenbergii; assembly: GCF_040412425.1. Classification (NCBI taxonomy): domain Eukaryota; kingdom Metazoa; phylum Arthropoda; class Malacostraca; order Decapoda; family Palaemonidae; genus Macrobrachium; species Macrobrachium rosenbergii. Next base: position 24,974,849 of record NC_089770.1, on the reverse strand, counting down.
GAGAAGTAGCGACTCAAACTAGATATGGATGAACCACATTGCAGTGGGATGAAATAAGGTAGAAAGAACGTTTAACTCTTTTTCTCTTGATTTTTCCTGACCGCTTCTACATTCAAGAGAAGACTCTCTCTCTCTCTCTCTCTCTCTCTCTCTCTCTCTCTCTCTCTCTCTCTCTCTCTCTCTCCTCCAAACCCATACATCAGCCTCCTAGATGCTTTAAAATGTATGACGTTACCTGGATTAACATACCAGGTTTGTGTTCCATTGACAGCATAAAAGTGAAACCAAATTATGCCCTGTCACCATTAATGTAGTTTAAAATTGCGATATATCCATAAAGTATTTTGTTTTCTCCTAGTCCCTGACTAATGCAAATCATGAAACATTATCTTTTGGGATTAAATTTATCTGCACACTTAAAATAATATCTTAACATTCCATTTACGTTTCATTTCCTCATTGTAAAGTTGTACTTTATTATAAAAGAATGAAAATGTAAGACAAATACAATTTTTCTGTTATCAAGCAATGTTAAGAATTAAAAGCTTCTAACTGGAATCAAACATTTCATTAATTAAGTTATCCAAGAACTGACTCTAACTCAAAGTTTGTAAGTCGACATAAAGCTTCCGCGTACGAGAAGATGGATAAAGCAGTAATTAATTTGCTACGTTGGCGTGAAAATTAAAATACCAGCTATAGTAAAGTGTTGCATGACATCGACCAAGAATGTCACAAACCCAAAATGCATTTTTAAAAAACATAAAAAGGATAAAGAACTTTATCAACAAACGAAATCCCAGAAAGGACTCTTCGAAATAGATGCTTGAAAACACAGCCATTCCTTCAGAGGATAAGTCCTGATGACCGGACGTAAGAGGATTCCGAGTCCACAGGGTAAGAAACTATTCCGAGAAGAAGAAGGATTCGACCTAGCAAGGAATTGTACTGAAAAGACTGCAGTAAGAACATACATAAAAACACATACAATGAAAGTTGAAAAGAAAATAATACGTTTCCGTGTCTCCGCAATTTTCCTTTCACCTTCCTGCGAGGGCATGCTGAATGAATAGACGCCACGGAACCACTGCGGTACACAAGCGCGCGCGCGCACACACACGTGTGCAATTATGAGAAAATCAACACAAACACGTATTGAAAAGCTGTAAATAACCCTGAATACTTCAAAGTGCATATAATGAACCGTATATAATTATTTTATTCTTTACTAACACTATTTATTTGTTCGTGTATAAACCATATAAAAGTCAAAAAAACAATTTATGGACCCGCCTTTTGTGTCACCCAGTGAGCCGGATTATTCAAAACCTTCCCTATGCTTCTTAATCCAATATACGTGATTTTTGAACTTGTCCATTTCTTCAACTGCAAATTTGTAATAATTAAAATCTTTACTACAAAAGCTATTTAAACAGTCTTTCTGAGAAACAAGACCAAAACGAATGATTTCAGCCGTCTACTAAAACGTTCTCAATAACATCAAAAGGAGTATGCACTGCACAAAACCCTTGTTTCCACCACAATTTTTTCAGTACTTCCGATATCTGTTTACCTCCATTCTTCATTTTCTTTTTCTTTTTTTTTTTTGTTATTTTCTAATAAATGAACGTAACGGTCGCTCTGATGAAATATACCGAGTTCTCATACGAATTGTGCTCAAATTGTTAACAAGCGAATTTTACTGTAACATACACCGTAACCGTTCCTGCCAACACTCAGAGCTACCTGATAGGCTACCCGATTCTTTTTTTTTTTTTCCACCAATCATTCAGTCTGATAACATCAACGTCGATTTCCTTAACATCAAAGCAGATGTCACCGAGGATAAACTTTAGTTTTAAATGTCGTTATTCCGAGTGCCATAGCTAGTATATTTCCGTGCGGCAGTAAATTAACATTATCTCCGTCAAATACATAGATAAAATAATAAGAGTACATAAAAATATGTCTATATAGATTTTAAAAATTAAAATAAAGTAAATAAATCAGGTAATAAAGGTAAATTAATAAAACATAAGAAATATTCATAGAAAAATTACAGTGGTAAATAATACAAGGCAAAAAGGAATAAACAAGAAAAAGACAAAATATATCAAAAACATAGATAGGCTAAACATAAAAAGTTAATAAAATTGAAAAAAATTAAACACGCTTTTATTAAAATGCACTAAAAGTAAAAAAATAACTTTTTGAGAGATACCAAGATTTTCTTACAATTAATGTCTACAAAAATAAACGCGTGGGTGCCAAACAAGGAAGGAAATGCGGCAAGAAAAGAAATATAATTTTTTATTTCTTTTACCATTTCCTTCACTGTTTGGCCACCACGCTTTATTTTCGTAAACATCATTAATTGTAAGAAAATCCTCGCGTCTCAAAAATTATTTTGTACTTTTTAGTGTATTTTAATAAAAGCGTTTATTTTTTTTTTTTTTTTAGTTTTGACAGAAATTGTAACCTATTTATGATAGTAGCTACCGAAACTGAATGATAACCTGTCGAGCCAAAGAAGGTTTGAAAAATCCGTATAGTTATTAACCTATTCTTCCAGATCAAATAAGTTATGAAAAATCCAAAGAGTTTCATGCAAATCCTGAGATACTGGGTTACTAGGGTTCACTGCTGGCCTATTGATCATGTAAGGTTAAATCGTCACCAAGATTGAGTAACCAAGCAAAATTTCCAGTCCATCAGACAAAGGGAACAGGTCGAAAATTGAGTTACAAGTTTCGACTCGCACAGACGCAGAAGTCAAGTTAAATAAAAGCATGTAATAACCGAAGACAAAACTAAACAAGTAAAAAATGCGCCGAAGTTTCTTCGGCATAATCGAGTTTTCTGTACAGCCTCTGCAGCGTATAATCAAGGCCACCGAAAATAGATCTATCTTCGGTGGTCTCGGTATAATTCTGTATGAGCCGCGGCCCATGAAACTTTAACCACTACCCGGTGATGGCCAATCCTATATCGGTGCCAGAAACACGATCATGGTTAACTTAAACGTTGAATGAAATAAAAACTACTAAGGATAGAGGGCTGCAATTTGGTATGTTTGATCATTGGAGGGTAGATGATCAACACACCAATTTGCAGCCCTCTAGCCTCAGTAGCTTTTAAGATCTGAGGGCGGGCAGAAAAAGTGTGGACACAACAGTATTATTTGACAGAAAACTGAAACATAAATGATCATTACACATTAAAATAAACAATTACTTACTTATACTACTAAAATCAAGAAAAATATAGAAATAAAACAATATGAAAATAAAAAATTAAACAAGAAGCCAATAAAAAATAAATATTAAAGTACAAAAAATAAAAGATATATTAATAATAAAAATAGAAAGTATACCTAAAGTAAGTATAATTAAATAAAAAAATTACAACTCAAAAATTAATAAAAATAAAAATAAATAAAAATTAGTAAACTGTAAAGAAACAGGTAATAAGCATTCAAATGAACTAAAGCAAAAAAATTAATATATGATATATAATAATGAGAAAAATAACAAGAATAAACAAAAATTAGTTAACTAGTACAAATACATAAAAGTACATAGTGAAGTAAAAGAAAGTAAATAACTAGATTTTTACAAAGTAAAAAATAATGCTAGCAGAAATGAGTAAGTAAAAGCAAATAGGTAAAACTAGATAAAATGAAAATAAATATACAGTAATTAACACAAACTGTTTATAAAATAATTACCTAAAAGTTAAAAAATAATATGTAAGTATATGAATAAATATTCACGGAAACTGAAATATCAATAAAAACAAACATGAAATAGAAAACAGATAAGTAAAAATTTGTTCGTAAAAAATGCATATAAAAATTAACAAGAATGAAATAAATATTTTAAAAACTAATAAAATCAAATAAGTAAAAAAAAATTGAAGCAAACAGATAGTAGTAAACCAGTAAAAAATAAAATAGAAAAATTAAAAATGTAAAAATATATATAAAAATAAATAAAAAATACAAAAAAATTTGCGTCAATAAAACTATCTGAAAATAGAAAAAAATAAGCTGGATAAAAATAAAACCAAACATAAAGCAAATGAATGGGTTAAAAATTATACCTTGAAAAATTAGAAAAAAACATATACTAATAATTTTATACACACGCTCACATATAAATAATTATCTTTTCATTTCTCTTACAATTTTTAGCCCATTCATTAATATATGTATATATATACTGTATATATATATATATATATATATATATATATATATATATATATATATATATATATAATTATTGGTTTTAAATTCATTTTTATTTCTTATTTTTCTAGTTATAATTTTCAACCCACTCATTTGTACATTGCTGCTTGCTTTTATTCTTTATCTTGCTTATTTTTTTAAATTTTCGAATAGTTTTATTGACTCAAATTTTCGTGTTATTTTTTACTTATTTTTACTTTTAATTTTTCTTTACTTTCAAATTTTATTTTTTACTCGTTTATTACCATCTATTTGCTTCTCTTTTCTATCTAGCTTATTATATATATATATATATATATATATATATATATATATATATAAAGATATAATACATATATATATATATATACACACACAGATATAATACATACATATATATATATATATATATATATATATATATATATATATATATATATATATATATATATATATATATCACCAGTACAATACCATCCATAAAAATTCTTATGAATAAAATGAATAAGTGAGTTAGAACACGTAGAAAAAGAAGAGAACTGGTTTTATATACGCCTACACGCCTGAAATAAGGGTGCATCAAGTCTCTTTATTGATGTTTAATACCTTTACGGCGTGAAGCGAGAAGCCAGAGAATGGGCTGCTGTCTGTGCAAAGTTGTGGGACAATAAAGTGGGTCATGAATGTCGTACGGAATGAGTGATGTTTGCCGGTGGTGCACGATTGATGGCCGATAGTAAAAAGAAACTGCAGTCTAGAGAAATAGTTTGAAATTGTTTAAGAAAGAAAGTTGTGCAATGAATATTAAAATGGATAGTAAAAGAATAGAAACAGTTGTCCCGTATTTATTTTTGGATCTAAAAGCATGATGGTTGATGCAGAGAAGAAAAAGATTAGCCAAGCAAGGTAACAGAGTACATGGCAAAGGTTTAGACCAGATTCATGGGGGAAACATCAACTTTTACTGTTCCTCTTTCAAACCAGTAACCATCACACTGAAGTCTTCGGGGCACACATCTATGCAATGCCCAAGAGGCTAGCAGTTGTACT
>NC_089770.1:24919571-24964571 GCF_040412425.1 Macrobrachium rosenbergii | reverse complement strand
AGCTTCACAAGGTGCTGGAAAAAATTGTCCGTGTGGCACCACCTTCATTGGTGGCAGAGATTCACAAGGTGTTGGAATCTTTTATTGGTTGCATGGCATCAAATGGCCCCGAAAAGATCCACCGTGTTACATCGCCTTCATCGGGGGCATGGAATAAAGGTGTGTCCCCCCTCCCCCCCCAAAAAAATCTGCCTCACACCACCTTTGGTGGTTATATATCATCGGAAAATACCAGAAAATCTCAGGTGCGTATGACAACATTTAATAGCTTCATAGCACCTGAAGTTGCCGCAAAAATCGTATGTGTAACACCAACTTCAAACGGCAATAAAGTGAGACAGTTACAGCAATGATATACTCAGTAACAGTGAATATTTATTTGCCCACTAAAACCCACCCACGTTTTCATGAACATATTCTATCGTTACAATTATTTATGGTTTAGAGAATGTAATTTCAATCATGCTGAACTATCACCGCGAGTGAAATATTTTTAAGATACGCTTTTCAGTGTCTCAACCCGTCACAGCCAATTCACAAAAACTTCCTTCCCGACAGTATGTTCCAACACGAGTCATTCTAGCATTGTTAATTACACTGACTGTGCACAGGAGAATTTTACAAAGCTTTCACAATAGACATTATGCTGACAATTACTTGGTAAAATATGTTCAAAGCGCATGATTTCAGCGACTGATTCTTTGCCATCAATGCTTTCTAAGAAACTAAAACAAAGGCAAAAAAAAAGCTCTTTATTTCCTCCTTGAGCTTTACCAATGTTTCCTTAAATATCCTGTAGACCTTCATTGTTGGTTTTATCTTAATGTTCTTATTGCCTCTATAAACGAAGATTAACGAATGAATGGATTAAACAAAATAATGATTTGATTTGTTTAGGTAATCTGGCATTGCAGTGACTGTGGCAATGGTCAAAGGAAGTATATTTTTGCTTATACAATATTTTTACTCCCGGCAATGAATAATTAAATGTAAGTCTGTTTAAATTAGAAACTGACAAGGCCTCTCATGAAGTGTAACTTATTATTGTTAACTGGCAACTTGTACTTCAAAATATTTTTGTTTCAAAAATTACTTTTGATGGGGTTACAAAAAATGATTAAAAATCATGTAATAATAGCACAGATAATTCAATGTATTTACCCGATTTGATTTTAAATTTACAGTCAGAAACTGTCTCACTTTACAGGGTTGTTTTTTTTTCAGTTTTCATCAAACGCAAAATTACTGCTGCTAAAATGATATACCAGTCAGATTATCTTTTACTTTTTTGTACACTTTCATTATCATACAACAAGTCAACCATATTACCAATTACCAGGCAACATACGAATCATAACGAGAAGAAAAGGGAAGACAACTAACTAACATGAATAACTACTGAATTTTGTTTCAAATTACTTTAATTTTTTTTTAATTTCTGAAATGTCCAACAGATCTCTTGGAAAGCAAATGTTCGAAATTGCCTTCTACACTACAATCCAGCTGAAGATTTAAGAGCAAAAACATAATTTCATCATTCTATATTCGCTCCTAATGAGAATTTCATTCAGCACCTTCACACACATCCGACCTGAATAAAAATCAGGTGGTTGCTTCTATCTGACGGGTGAGGTTAAATAACTTTATTACCGGTAGACTGCTTCTTCCTTCTCCTCTTAATGGAACACGCCATTCACAAACTTTCTTTTGGAAACCTTCGACTTCGGCTCTTCTTTGAAGGAGGGGCGGGGGGGGAGTCGTTATGACGCCTATACGTAAACAGATATATCAAGGAGACAGAGTGAATCAAATACGTAAACTGAAATTAAAAGGTACTGGAATCAAACTTGGTTCCATTAAGAAAGGGACTTTAGAATATAAGGCTAATTTCATTTAATTTTCATTTGAAACTATTTTACCGACTTTAAGTCAAGTTTTTAAAAATGTTTACCATACCGTACTTTACTTAAATTTCCTGGATATCAGCTTTAAATAAAAGAGAACACGGTAAATAATTAACAAATATAATTTGCCCACAACAGTAAGCAGGCTACTGTCGCAATGTGTCGTTTTCTTGCATCAGATTTAATGCTTCTCAGTTTGCAAGGAGTTTTATCTTTGCTACAAATAAAATGTGGAATAGTTTGCCTAGTTCAGGTGTGGAATCTTCTGATATGCAATGTCTAGGCGAGAAGAGAATTCATTCCTTTTCTCTGCTGACGTCTCCTGAATTCAGGTGTATTGGTTGGATTTTCTATTACTTCATATCTATTTATTTCTCACCTTTTTCTATAACTTGTGTCTCTCTCTGCAAGAAAGAAGAAAAAAGTAACCTACAAGTAACACCAAAATAAGCAAAACTTTCCACTGCCCTAGGCAATTTAAGCAGTTGACAGCCTCTCTTCAAATACATTCGGAGTCCACACAGAAGAATGAAGAAAGACTCTGACATTCCTTTGCAAAACTACTTCTCCGAATGCAACCATAATGCATGGAGAAACCAGTAACAAAAGAACGAGTACTGATCATTAAATAGCAACGAAAAATGCTGAACGCCTCCCTAAAGACTTGGGGAAAATTATACAAAAGTCGTTTTAACTCAACTAAAAGTAAAACCTGCCATATTTGACATTATAATCAAATGGCTCTGGAGTATATCACAGGTTGTAATAATAATAATAATAATAATAATAATAATAATAATAATAATAATAATAATAATAATAATAATAATAATATGAAATTAATTTTTTTGTTCTTGAGGATGTTAACTTTAAAAACCTGATTTTTTTTTCTCAGTCGCAACTGTTTTATACTCCGGGGTATTTATATGAAGGGTGGGGGTTGGATGAGGTAGGGGTGTTGGGGGTGAGAAAGTTTGCAATAAAACAAAAGTGACGTGCAGTCACTGTAAACAAACCAGGGCCGTTCTTAGATGCTTTGAAAGAGGTGTACGTTTCTACTTCAGCCAATTCTACCGAGGTCATAGAGAAGCTGGTAATGTTAGCGCTAAAAGGTATTTCATACGCCCTATTTACTGTAATGCCAGTATCAGAGTAAAAATCAATGCAATCAATCAAAGAAGCGAACAGATTACTTCAAATATTAAAATTTACAGTATCCTACAACTGAAAAGCTCTAAACAAATGCAAGCTTACCTTAGCCTATAAATAAAAAACTATTAGTTTTTTCTTAACATATTCTGCTTTATACAATAATAACCCGAAAGAAAATGGAGACTGGTGTTACGTTAATTATTATCATTATATTGAAATAGTTTAACCAGACCACTGCGCTAATTAAAAGCTCTCATAGGGCTGGCCCGAACGATTAAAATGAAATGGAGTCCTAGGCCTGAGCCATAGGCTAAGCACTGGGACTAAATAATGAATGAATAATGGATTTTTAAAAATAAGCAAAAAAGCATATGCTTCCACACTGGAACACACGCACACGTCAAATACATTTACTCGTTTCACATACACAATTAAAAAAATAAATAACACTGACTAATGATAAAATTCTGAATAACTTAAGATTTTTAAAATTATAATTTTTTTATATATTAGCTGCCCCGTGGGATTTTGTATTTTTACAAATTGATTTTTTATACTTTTATAATTTAATTTACATTTCCTCATGAATATTAAAATTGAGTCAATTGAAAATGTTGCAGACTGATAAAACTTCACCAACAGATCCATTTCTAAACGTTGATAACCGATGTTGTTTATATTTTGGGCATTCGCATAACACATGTTCAACTGTTGTTATCACTTTGCATTCTGAGCATTCGGGGTCTGGGTCATGTGGGCTGCTCATCAAGTGTCCATGTGTCAGACGAGTATGGCCTACTCGGAGACGTGTTAAAATTACTTGCGTATGTCTTTCTCTTTGGTATGATTAACTCCATTTTACAACTCCAGGTTTAATTTGCTTTACCTCATTATATTCAGGTTCTTCATTCCATTAATTTTGCCATTTGTTTATAATGCCTACTTTGTGTGTTACATAATCGTTAACAGGGATATTTATATTCGATCTTGTCATATAGGCTGCCTCTTTAGCCACTTTATCAGCCTCTTCATTTCCCTTAATCCCTGCATGGCAGGGATCTAACATGTTTCTATATTTTTCCCATTATTATGTAAATTATGGAATAATACCTTTATTTGTTGTACAATGTTATTTTTAGGCTTGTAAATCTGAATGGCTTCGAGGGCACTTCTAGAGTCGCTAAAAATTGCAAAATTACTACATGAGGTTTCTTTAATTATTTTTATGGCTGATGCTATTGCGCATAACTGTAAATATCGAGGCATTATCAGGTAGAGAGAATCGATACATTTTGTCTTGGGATACTGCAGCATATCCCACTCTGTAATCTGATTTAGACCCATATGTGTATATTGAGTAAAGTGGACCTTTTCGACTTTTATGCTCTATTTTATGTTGTTTATGGTGTTCTGGGGTATATGGGTAACTTTTTGATAAATATTTTAAGTGTGTGCAAATCCTTATTTATTCATAGTCCAAGGAAGAGGTAATTTTACTATTGACGGGGAATTGTACATTTATATTCAACGACTCAAACAGCCTTCTACCTCTAAGAGAGAAAGGTGTGTGATTGCTTATATATACATCTATATTCAAAAAACTTTTTGGTTGGAGAACCACTTGTCTGAACTCTCAAGCCACTCTTCATTGTTACAAAATCTCTATGGAGAGACAGTGGTAGTTCACCACATTCAACCTGTAGGTGATGATCTAAAGGTTCCTGAACATATCTAAGGCCTTCGTTATGAACTCGGTCTAACGTTTTCAGCATTACGTCTGATGCTGAGCCATATTTTCGCTTCCACAGTCAATGATAGACAATACTGTTGCTTTATACAGTAAAGTAAGGGTATGTTTATCAGCTCCCCAAGTAGTGATTAATAGTTTTTTAAGCAGACTTACATTTAGAATTCACACATGTCATGTGGGCTTTCCGGTTCAAGTGAGTATCAAATACTAATCCTAAAAATTTTGCTATTTTACTAATTGGTATACTATGGTTGCTGATCTTTAAATCTATTTAATTTTTTTATCCATTTTTTATTTTTATATATCATTACTGCTTGAGTCTTTTGTATCGATAATTTAAAGCCTATAGATAAGGCCTGTTCATCTATTTTTATTATAGTTTTATTAATGATTCGCTCTGCATATTTTAAGCGAGATGCTGAATAATATATGGCAAAATCATCCATATGCATGTTACTTTGAATTTCAATAGGTAGATTATTACTGATGTCACTTATTGCTGCAGTAAACAGTGTGCCACTAAGGAAGCTTCCTTGTGGAACACCATTTTCAAGTGGAAATATACTTGACAAGACATTACCAATTCTCACTTGAAAAGTGTGTTTTGTCAGAAACTTTTCCATAAACCTGGGCAAATGTCCAAGGATGCTGTTTTTATGTACCGTTTTTAATATTGCAAATCTTCATATAGTATCATATGCCTTTTCAATGTCAAAAAAGACTGCTATAGTAATTTGTTTTGTTCAATTCCTCTTCGTATGTTGTCTTTTAAGTTAGATAGAGAATTAAATGTAGATCTGCCACATTGTGACCCAAATTGGGTGGAAGTCAAAACTTTATTTTCTAGAATGTGCCATGTTAGTCGAGCATTTACCATTTTCTCTAGTAATTTGCATAAACAACTTATTAAAGAAATTGGTCTGTAATTGTTTACTTTACTGGGATCCTTTCCAGGTTTAACGATAGGAATAATTATGGATTTATGCCATGCATCAGGAAATGAATTTCGAAGCCACAAGTGATTATAATACCCTAACAAATATGACTTTGCCAAATATTGTCACCTCCAGGAGCAGATTTATTGCTGTCCATATTAAATTTTCTATTATAATACATATCTTCTATTGTTTCAAAATTTATTGTTATTAATTCTAAACTATTTTTCTTTGTGTGGAAGTGTTCATCTAAATTTCTATCACCACTTACTTTTGCTAAGTTTTCTCCTATTATATTACTTTTTTTTTGGGGGGGATCAAGTATTCTTTTCCCATCTTTTAGTATAGCATGTCTAGGTGGTTTAACATAGGTACCATTTATTTTCCTGAATTTTTCCCATATTTTTCGTATGGGAGTATTATTAGAGAGATCTGATACATATTTCCTTCATGAAATGATTCTTCCTTGAATTACTTCTTTTTTAAATTTTGCAGATATTTTGTTATAGAGAGGTTTTAATGTGTCAATTTCTAATAATAATATAGCTAGTTTTTGTAAATTTTCTTCGAATATCGTTAATGTTTTATTTATTTTATTGAACTCTCTGTTCAAACTACCTAACTGTCTTCCAATCTGGTGTTTTATTAATTGTAAAAATTTTTCAGGTCACCACTGGACTTTGTATTTTGTTTGATGAGATTTTGATTTTGGTATTCCTTCATCAGCAGCATTCCTAATGAAATCAACAAGAAATGTATTTGTTTCATTATGATCTTGTACATTCTCAAATGGTGGGATATTCCTAGTGTGAAATCCATATAATTCCCAATCTGCTTTATAAATGTTATATTGAGGGATTTGCTTGTCGGGATTATTTCGTAATAATGTAATTAATATTGGGAAATGATCACTGGTGTGCAAGTCATCAACCGTTCCCAATCTAATCTGTTTACTATGCTTGTTGTACATAAAAGTTAAATCTACTTAAGTAAAAGTTCCATGTGTTTTTTAAAAATATGAGCTGATTTCATTATCATCTATGCAGCACATGTCATTTGAATCTATGAATTCTTCTATTTTACTTCGTGCTCTATATGAGTTTGTGCAATTACAGTCCTAAATTGGATTGTGAGCATTAAAATCACCTACTAATACTGTAGGTTCTTTGGCATTATTAAATAATTCTTTAAGTTTATAAATGCCGTAATTTTTATTAGGCTGGTTGTATAAATTATTAATTAAGTAATTATTGTTTTTTATTCGTATTTGCAGGTCAGTAAAGTTTACAGGTACTTTGTCATAACATACTTTGTTATGTACATATATGGCAGTACCTAAATTTCCTTCTTCCTCTCGTGGTGATACTGTTTTTTTGACATGTTTTAAACATAATATCACTAGTTGATAACCTTTTAGCACTCTTTGTATTTCTCCTAGGTGGAATCTGGTCTGTAGACCATTTACGTTCCATTGTATAAAATATCTATTGAAAATATTATGTTATAGCGGTCCAGTTTTACTTTCTTTTTTTTTTGTTGTATTATCAACTTGGATTTTTTCTAATAAATTATTCACGACATTCCTTTGATTTTCTTTATAATATACTAAGTGCTCAATGCACATGCAACCTCTTTGATGGGTACTCAAATCCGTGGTTTCTTTTTTTGTATGTTTCACAAAATTTCTTATACTGTTTGTTAAACTATCTTTTGTTATGTTTTTTTATTATTGCATAATTCAATGAAACAATCATTACATCCACATGTATTATCATGTATTTCTTTTTTCATTTGTTCTTGTACCAATTACTGGAGATGGATTAATCTCTTCTCCCTTCACATAATCATTTTTATCTACGGTATAGTTCTCTTTCACTTCTTCAGCGTTTTGGATATCTGCTTTCATAGGTTTTACTATTATTTCAGGAGATAAAGGTATATTCTTAGCTTGTTTTTGTTTTTGTTCTATCTTCATATCCTTTATCTTTGTTTTAACCGATGTTTCTCTAATAACAGTTGGTTTCTTCGTTTTCTGTGGTTTTCTCTCCAAAGGCCTTTTTTTACCTATAATTTCCTCTGTTACTTCCGTAGTAGCATCCTCCTGTGTTCCAATTTGCATCAATATTTCAAATGAATTGGATAAAATATTATCCATCTCATTTGCACCTATTTCTTTATTCATTACCATGTTTAGTTATTTCTAAAGCATTAATTTCTTCTTGAGATTTACTTTTCTGTTCTTCGTTATTTCTGTGTGTATGCATTTTTGTTTCATTACTGGTTCTTGTTACTGAAGAATATGTACGTTTCTTAGACGGATCTTGAATTCCTCTCACTTTCAATTCTAATTTAGCTTCTTTTACATGCATTCCAGTTCTTTCTTGTAATATTTTTAACACTACTGTATATATAGTACATACATTCTTTGGACCTTGCATGATGGTCTTGACCACAGTTGATACACTTTGGTTCACTGCACTTACATTGTGAGGCATGTTCTTCAGATCCACATAACGCGCACACAGGTTCATCTCGACGATATTTTTCGCATGTCCATATTTCCTACAATTATGACACTGTAGCGGCTTTGCGACAAAAGGTCTTACTTCTCTGGTTTGGCCTAAAATTTTGGAGATTTTCAGTATTTGTTTATTCGTCTGTTTACTTGGCAGATCATATAGTTCACATTCCTGTACTTTTGGGTATCTCTTTTTAAGTGAATCTAATAGTATATTTTTTTCAACTGGCTCGTTATTATTCTCAGGAAGTATAATAGTAACCTGATAACTCTTCATAAGACAATTTTTTTTTTTATATTTGTTAACTATATTTTTTATTGGTAAACAATTTTAAGATTAACTTTTTGTTGTGGCTTCTATACGCCATGTATTTTCTTTAATCTGTCTAAACGACATTTCTGCCGTAGAATGTCTGCTCAATAAATAATTTTCCAACTTGAGTGCTGATATTTTCTGGTCAGTTTGTAAGGTTGGAAACCTTGACCAACTCCCACTTCCAAAGAGATTGTCGAAGTGAGTCAAGGTTGGGTCAAGACGATATTTATTTTTTTTTGTACTGGAGCATAGGGTTCCAGTGTAATTACACTTGAATTTTTTTTTTAGAATTTTCTAAACAAAGGAAGTCAGAGGAGGTTTCAGCGGCCGTCAATTGTGCCGAGTCGCTACCAACAAAGGGCCCAGGGGTACTTAAATCTTTATAACTACTACTCATACAGATTGAAGTAAAATAAAAAAAAAAATAAACCTGAAAACCTTAAAAAGATATCATCATTCTTTCATGGAGTTTATTCTTCCACCAATGGCACAAGTGGGAACTGACTCCCAAATGTCCGCATCCCTACCCTACCCCACAGGGGATGGCACAACATGATTAGTGGCACAAGTGTAAGCCAAACACGCTTGTTAGGATCGAAGGTACTACGAGAATACTATCATTCCCACCCTAATCATATTATCGGCACACCGGCTAGAATGCCTGAGAGTCCTATACCCAGAACCAGACCCCACTGGAATCCGTGGTGCAGCCCTAAATAGTTCCGACTTTGAGATATCAATCTGATATCCCTCAGGTCCTAACATTATCGGGCAGCTGATGGTCTTACCATAGTTCCGACTATTTACCTTCGGATATAAACCCAATCCCATCTATGATATGTTTTCCTATTTATCAGGTCCAATAAATTTTAGCAAACGTGGAAAATTCCACAAAAATTAATCCAAAGAAATATAGAATTATATATGAGACTCCTGGACTCAAACCCGGAAACAAATTCCTGAGGTTCAAGAGCCCTTCACCACGTCAAGGTGGTTCCACATCGGGGGGGGGGGGGTTACGTTAAAAAAAAATAAATAAAAAAAAATAAAAATAAATATCGTAAAGAACAGAGCATTCTCCTTAAAAATAAAATCCTCGTGAATACGAATTGACTTTTCGAAGATATGCATATTACTGTCGTAAATAAAAGTATAATTCTTGTAGAGAAATAAATTACAAAGTAAAATTCTTGCAGAGAAATAAATATGAGTATAATACTTGTAGAAAAACCAGTTATTCTTTGAAGATTAAATGGAACAAGTGGCAATGGATCACGTAACGTAGGGGAAGGAGAATAACGACTCAAAAAATGCATGATTATTCTCACGGAGAAACAAAAAGAAAATTAATTCACAGAAAAACTGTTCTTAAAACCACAAACACCCACAAAATGTGTGTATATATATATATATATATATATATATATATATATATATATATATATATATATATATATATATATATATATATATATATATATATATATATATATATATATATATATATATGTATAATATATATATATATATATATATATATATATATATATATATATATATATATATATAT
Source organism: Macrobrachium rosenbergii (assembly GCF_040412425.1). NCBI lineage: Eukaryota > Metazoa > Arthropoda > Malacostraca > Decapoda > Palaemonidae > Macrobrachium > Macrobrachium rosenbergii. The sequence continues at coordinate 24,954,426 of NC_089770.1, read as the reverse complement.
ATATGTATATATATATATATATATATATATATATATATATATATATATATATATATATATATATATATATATATATATATATATATATATATATATATATATATATATATATATATATATATATATATATATATATATATATATATATATATATATATATATATATATATTATATATATATATATATATATATATATATATATATATATATATATTATATATATATTGTATATATATATATATATATATATTATATATATATATATATATATATATATATATATATATATATATATATATATATATATATATATATATAAATGTGGCTTTGTTCAACAATGCGAAAATGGTAAGGAAATAAGGCTATGACTTGTTGGTTACTTTACACAACGTAAAAATAAGGTGGAAAAATAATACAACACAAACACACACACACACGTACTGTGTGTGTATTCTTATGCTGTGGTTTTCATAATGCAGTAATCTCCCCATGTGTATGTGTGAATTGTTGTATACTGTATAATTTTGTATTCAGAGTTAGCGTAAAGTTACATTGATTAAACGCTGTAAGGGTTGAGAGAGGACGGTAGGCGTGTAGAGAGGAGGGACAGAGGCTGATTGTTCTGGAGAGAGAACTGTTGTTCGTTGCGTAGGGGCACAATTTGTTTAGTCAGTGTTCAAAACTGCTTAAGTAATGCATTCCAATGGGACTCGATCAAAACACTGTGGAAAACCCTACCACGTAGATAGACGCCCTTACAAGGGGCCCACTCTCTGAGACCAAACCTGAAGGGGAATGCGTTTCCCTCTCTCTCACTCTCTCTCTCTAGCTCGCTCGCTCTTGTTGTAACGTAGTTGATATTTTGGTAGACGATGGTCGCTCATATCTTTAACTGTTTAATTCCTTAGTAAATGTGTCTGAGTTATCTGTACAGTGTATTTTATTAAGTGTGTGTGTAACGGCGCGTGATTAAAAACACGAAGCAATTTGGTACCAAGGTATTGTAACATAATTATTGGTTTAGTGCACTAAAAATAGTATTTGCAGTGGTTATATGTAAAGATACCTTTTCACTTGTTTTTTTATATTTTTTCGTGTTATATGTTTTATGCTTTATCTTTTGAAGAATTTTTCTTTTATACATTTATGTGATGTGTTTGCTATTGCCTTAATTTTTGCTTTACATTTTTTTATATTTAATTTTTGCAGAGTATATTTCTGTGTCTTTTGTATCCACACTTTTACACGATTGATTTATTTGCTTTATTTTGTTTAACACTTGGGAATTAATTTACTTACAGTATATTTCCTTTCAATCAAGTTTTGTTATTTAACAATTTAAATTTTACTTGGATAATTTTTTGATTAATTAATAAATTAATTTCTGATTTAATTTTGACTGATGTTTAATTCAGATTTAATCCAATTTTGTTCTGTTTTCAAGTAATAATAAATTTCCCTGAGACTGTTAATGTCATGTATAATCTTTGAATTTAGAAATAAATTTTTGTATTTAAAATACTATATCAGAGTTTCATTCATTGACCCACCAGTAATTTTGATTTGAATTAGATATAGAGTGGTAAGTGAGATATTTTCCTTCAAGTAATTGAAGTGAGCTCGAACCAGGGAAATTAAATAAATAGAAATACTTGAACTTTTATAATGTTAATGGAGTGACGCCCTTAGATTTTACCTCACACCTGTTTAACGAACTTAATCTGCTTTCTTTCATGATTGATAAGTTTTATAAGGGATCACTGTTGCCTTTACAGAAATCAGTCGTTTTGTATTTGTGATGAGGGTTCAGGTGTCTGGCTATTGTGAGGTAACTATAACTGTTGAATAAATGGTAAGTTTGGTAATCAAATATCAAGCACTTAGATACCAGGTTTGATTTGAAGAACAGACACTGGACACTCTGGGGTCACCATATATAAATGGTGTCCTAGACTCCGGGACAAGCACTTAGATACCAGGTTTGATTTGAAGAACAGACACTGGACACTTCATCACAGTGTATATATATATATATATATATATATATATATATATATATATATATATATATATATATATATATATATATATATATATATATATATATTACACACATATATATATATATATATATACATACATATATGAGAGAGAGAGAGAGAGAGAGAGAGAGAGAGAGAGAGAGATTAAACAAACTACTACTTCTCTGACAGTATGACGAAAGTAAAGTATGAAGAAGGGATAAAGAGTGGAGGATGAGCAGGTCTAAGGAAAGAGGGAGGCTAAAGGATGTAGACTCTCTCTCTCTCTCTCTCTCTCTCTCTCTCTCTCTCTCTCTCTCTCTCTCTCTCTCTCTCTCTCAATTTAATAAGTAACTTGGATTAAATGACCAAACAAGGAAAATATAAAGTATCTGAATATTTGCACTCCCCTTCTTCATCACTCAAACGAATATCAATCAACCACAAGGTTAAAACTAAAATAATCAAGAAATACGCAACGAATATCTTAAAGGGAAAAATGCTGTAGAAGAATTACTTGATCCATTTACAACTGTCAAATCGGACATGAACAATCATCACAGGTAACGTTATAGACATGCGAATCATTCATTTCTACAGAAGAAGAATCACTTACAAGGAAAGAACAAGAAATTTACAAACAGCTCCTCAGGAATCCAGAGACTGGAGTACACGTAAATAATAAAATGAAAAAATTGAAACGATAGCACATAATAAATGTTCATTTGAATGCTTGACGAATGGAAACGGTTGATTTATATAGGAATTGAAAACAGAATTTAGGCCAAAGGCCAAGTACTGGGACATATGAAATAATTCAGTGTTGAAACGGAAATTGACAGTAAAAGGTTTGAAAGGTGTAACAGGAGGCAAACCTCGCAGTTGTACTATGAATCAATTGTTAAGAGACGCTCGAAAGTAAGATGGAAGAAAGAGAACATGAACGGAGGTAAAGTAAAAGGAACGAAAGGGGTTACAGCTAGGGGCCGAAGGCACACCGCAAAGAACCTTGGGTAATGCCTACAGTACACCGCCTGAGGTGCACTGAGGGCACTACCCCCCTACGGGGATTGATTTATATAGTTATTTGGGAGCAAAAGTAACGGATGACAGTTTGATAAGACACGAGTTACAAAATAGTTGAAGCAAAAAGTATGCTCACTTTAAATATATATTTTTGATAAGTATACTTTGTCAAAGATGCAATATTTTATACATATATATTCACTCTATGTAAATTAATACCCACTCTAAAGGCATTATTATTGTACCAAGGTTTGGAAAAGCGTCATAAGCAGCAGAAACTGGCATGTACGAAGAGACTGTAGAGTCAGCCCTAAATGTTGGAAACACGTGAGAGAAAAGGGCACAAACTACTGAGAAGTTGAAAGGTGAGAAATGAAGGATAAGTAGACAAGTACTGGTATTCCTGGCTGAAAAGTTGAATCGGAGTATTCTGAGGCGGTTTTGTCATATGGAGCACAGACAAACAAGATTGCATGGATGCTGCATAATTTGCAATACTGGAACAGAAGGGCTTACTATTCAAACAGTGAGAAAAAGCATTCAAGACTTGATTGAGTGGTGAAAAGTGTTGAAGGGGCTCGACGAGCTGGTGATACGCCTTCTGTGTAAAAGTTGGAAATTAATGTTTAACGTTATGTCTAAACCAGACCATGATTCGAATCCAGGCCGGCGCACAAGCACTTGCCAGTTATAATTCCTCTTCGGAGTATGTTATTATCAAGGTACAGTAAATTCGATATTAAAACTATATTTGTTCCTTAATATTTATGAATATAAAAAGTCACGGCTGTACAAGTGACAAATATATATATATATATATATATATATATATATATATATATATATATATATATATATATATATATATATATATATATATATATATATATATATACACATATATATATATTTATATATATATACTGTATATATATACCTGTGTATATATACATATGTATGTATATATATACTGTGTATACTGTATATATATTCAAGGTTGATAGCATCACCTAACATGAGACTCAACATAGATCACATGGGGTGAAAAGACTTGTGACCAATTTCTAGATACATCCATTGTGCCATGTACACCTAATAATCGAAATATGACCTGGTGTTTAGTCGCATGTGGCATGTCACAGCCACATGTAGAGGGCCATTAGGCTCGCAAGATTATCTCAAAAGGATTTTCTGCGATCAGGAAGGTTAAACCCTCGGAAACCAGCCCCACCTCCCCCAAAAGGAAAAGGATTCATGATTGAAAAAACAATAAGGTATGTCACACCATACGCCTTTGAAATATCCAAAAACACGCAACTGTTATTAATATCATATATGAAACTGGTTTCCATGAACAGAAATTTTGACAATCCATTAAACAGAACTCACTAAAATACCCCAGGAAATATTTATAAAATTGGCAAAGCAGAGAGCAAACAGAAAAGACTCTTTCGAACAGATGCCTGAAAATAGAGACATTTCTTCCTAAGACATATCCCGATGATTGGACATAAGAGGATCATGAGTCTAAGGAAGAAGAAACTTCCAAGAAGTGTGACTGGATCTCATTCCCAATAAAAATATAAAAGATATATATATATATATATATATATATATATATATATATATATATATATATATATATATACATATTTTTTGTATACAAAGTGTTCCAAGTACCAGGTTATTACACTTACCAACCATAGAATTCAAAACTTACCTCACTACAGCCAGATACTTGAACTCTCATAAGAAAAATACGACCGAGTACTCTAAAGGCAACAGTGATCCCTTAAAAAAAATATCATAAATGTGGGGTATCAATATTTAAACAAGAAATATATTAAAGTAAAAGGGCATCACTCCATTACTATAACTGTCTCCCAGGTAACAGTCACTTCAGCAAAACTGAAGGAACAAAACTATTATCACTATGGCTTAATCATACAATTATTCCTACCGCTGGTGGTTAATAAATGAAGCACTACTGTAAAAGCTTTAAATAAAAAAAATATACATTTTTACTTCAAAACCAATAAATAAAAATTCACAATCTTACTTTGAAGAAAAATCACTATTACTTAGAATCAAAATTCACACTCTTAAATAATTCTTAAATCAAATTAAGAACGAAAATTAAATCACCAGAATGTTGATATGTGAAATAAAATTAAGTAAGCAAAAGTTAAACCATTAAGAAAAACTTAAGATGTGAAAGAAACCCAAGTAAATAATTTGAAAACACGAGACCATAACAATATACACACAACTGAAGTGTGTAAAAAATTAAATAAATTCACTAAAAAATCATACTTAATTGACTGGTCTAATAAACACAAATCAATTTAAACAATACTCACAAAAATCAACTCAGTGTGAATAATTCACTCTTCAAACTTTAAAATATACTTTAACCATGGTCAAATTTGTAAAATTCTTTACTTTACACAAACTTTTGCAAATTAACCCAAATGCTGCAGATGCTTTTCACTAAACACACTTTTCTGATAGAAGCTGTTACTTGATAAACAATAATTACTATGGGTATCAGATCTAATAAGCTAAGATTAATATCAATAACCACAATAAAATATTTTACATTAATTTAAAAATTACTAACTGTATCTGAGAGAGAGAGAGAGAGAGAGAGAGAGAGAGAGAGAGAGAGAGAGAGAGAGAGAGAGAGAGAGAGAACTTCTCTTTTTAAATCTACACCACAGTTTTGTCCTCTCAATGAATATGATTTTTGTTTCCAACCATAAGCAAAACCCATAGAACGTTCTGGACTTCCGGTCACGTGACGCAATCAGAATTGACTGATGCAACTGTCTCGATCAGGACACATTCGGAGACTATATGATGCAATAGCCATGCGGTTCTGTGCAATACATTCTCCCAGTAACTCTCAAAAAGCGTACCTGACTTAAAACAAAACGTTTTGGACAAAGCTTTTGATGAGATCTCAACACGATCAACACAATGCACATGGCACCTTCCCTCTGTAGAAGACCAAAGATGGCTCAAAGTGTTTTAACATGAATTTGGACTAAATGACTCAACTCTCAGGAATGCACAGCATCACAATAAAAAGAAATCATTTAATCGACATGTTTAATAAACAGGTGAAGACCAATCTCGACTGTTGACGTTACTTGAATCACAACAAACGATATCTCGATGACATCTCCATTCACTTGAGGGATAATCTCTTTTCTCGCTGTTATGTAATTGATTCTAAAGATTCTTATGAGATCTGACATTACAAAATTTCAATAATTATTATTGACATACAGAATATATTCCTCATATATCAAAATTACATACATCACTTCTTGTACATATATAGAAAATTTCTATACAATATATATATATATATATATATATATATATATATTGTACACACATATGTATGTGTATATATACAATACATATATATATATATATATATATATATATATATATATATATATATATATATATATATATTGTATATAACATCTGTATATGTGTAGGTATGTATGTATATATTATATATAATATATATATATATATATATATATATATATATATATATATATATATATATATATATATATATATATATACTGTATATACATATATATATGTATATATATAATATGTGTGTGCATATGCGTACAAATGGGATATGCACATAAAATCAATTAAGTAAACTTTACACATAATCAATTTGAGTATATATATTTCAATACTTATGAATAGTTAGCCCGGATTCTGTATGAGAAAAACTAATTCTTTATAAATTATAAATTTCCATTTCCAAATGGGCAAGATCCCTTCCTGCAGGAACTAAGGTGATACTTCAGCTTAAACATTTACTCATCATAACAGCTGTTGACTCTGAAAGCCGAGATCTCTGTAATTGTTGTTCACAAACTGCATATATTGCTGGAAGAGTTTTCAAAGCATTATAAAGTAAAGCAACGATATTATTAAATATTTGCATTTTCATAAAAAGCAAATTGGTCCATGAACTTGTTGAAATATCTCGGTCCTAGCCGATCTTTTTCTTGAATTATAATACATATTAATCCTGTTTTTTTAGTATAAAGACATAAATTAATGGAATATAAAACTACTGGTCCTCATAGATTACAGAAAATTGTCTTGAATTTACTTAAATAATAATAATAATAATAATAATAATAATAATAATAATAATAATAATAATAATAATAATAATTTGTAATTTGTTTTTGGTTAAGCTTTAACCTTTTAAAAGTTATTATCCGGACCCAAACAGAAAATCTCATCTTGGTTGGAGACGACACATGGAAAAATGACAATATTAAGATTGAGAACTCGTGTTTGGGGATGAGGAAAGGAGGAAAAAGTGGTCGCAAGAGAGCGATCTAGGAAGAACGAGGAAGGAGAATGTGGTAGTGGAATTATTATGAGGAAGGAAGATGTATGATGAGTGGATACTGCGTGGAGAGGCTTCAAGAGGTCTTTCATGGAAAGATGGGACAGAAAGAGCATCAGGGACGATACATAATAAACCGGCAGAGAATCAGTCCAGGTATGGAAAGGGAATATTTATGTCGTCGTCGATTAGAACGGATTTGATGTGATTGTATGAGATACTGGAAGAGAACTTGCTACAAATAATATTCACAAGAATTCAAGAGAACGACAGTCTTTGTATACAACAATGAGGCATATGTTTTACATGTAGGAAACCCTGATTTCGGAAATGAGGAAAGAGAAAAATATAGGGGAAGATACGAGGTTAAGTTAAGTATAGCTTAGTTTTACCAGACCACTGAGCTGATTAATAGCTCTCCTAGGGCTGGCCCGAAGGATTAGACTTATTTTACGTGGCTAAGAACCAATTAGTTACTTAGCAACGGCACCTACAGTTTACTGTGGAATCCGAACCAACCATAGCGAGAAATGAATTTCTATCACCAGAAATAAATTCCTCTAACTCTTCATCAGCTGGCCGGAGACTCGAACTCGGGCCTAGCGAGTGCTAGTCCACAGCTCTACCGACTCGCCTAACGAAGAGCTAGATACGAGGTGGAATAGGTATCGGGAAGAGGATAAAGCAGAAAAGGGACGAAAGTCTGATGGGGGTTAGAGAGATGATAAGCGGTTAGTGGTTCTAAAAACTAGCAAAGTTTCTACTTATCATGAAGACCGGAATGATTTTATAAAAAAAAAAAAAAAAAAAAAAAATCAATCAGAGAGTGTGAGAGAGAGAGAGAGAGAGAGAGAGAGAGAGAGAGAGAGAGAGAGAGAGGTTTTCAAGAAATTAGAATGGAAGAGAAAATATCTGAAAAGATCCCCCAAAGAAGCGAGTCACTGCAATGTATTGAAAAGAGAAAAACAAAAGGATTAGTGACCGAGTCCAAAAGTTGAGCGACAGACAAATCCCTGGACGGAAAGCGACTCTGTCTTGGCACAGATTGATAGCCTGAAGAAAAATGAAGAAAAAAGAACAAGAAAAGAGGAGGAAGCGTAAGAAGAACCTCTCAAGACTTCTCAAGTCAATTCAAGGATTAAGAAAAGATAAACTCAAAATAGAACTAAGACAAGATGAATTCAATACGAATAAGTCAATAAACATTAAAAAATGCAAGTTATTTAATATTATTATTATTATTATTATTATTATTATTATTATTATTATTATTATTATTATTATCATATTATTCCATTCTGCCAGTAAAATAATTTTACTTGATAAAAAGTGTAAAGTCGTTCCCGTAGAATTTTAGTAATTTTCAACATTGTATATTATAAGAAACTCTTAGAAGAAAATAATCACCACCATTTAGCCCAATAAACACAACCAACGTCTTGGAAATCTCGCTGGTTTTCCCTCCTAGCTATTATTATTAACTAGTTTTTTTTAACTCATTTACAAAACCTTTTATCGCTCATAACATCTACAAACCTTTCCAAGCTGAAGACCAGGCTGCTTTTCCCCTTCATATATTGACATAAACTACTCCCTTACGAAATTTTATGTGACATTTTTTTCATATTCACCCTTACTATCAACATTAAAAGACATATTCTTCCATCTATTGTCTAGAAAAATTTTTTCTCGAACATCGTTTGAACGGCAGAATTATGTACTATTTGCCCAGTTTTTCTGTAAATTTTTTAATGTATACACCATGGCCTACATATGTATATAAACGTAAGTACATATTTGTGGGTGTATATAGTTCCTCATTGGACAGGTTGGTACCGTTCTCGGCTAGCACTCTGCTGGGCCCGAGTTCGATTCTCCTACCGGCCAACGAAGAATTAGAGAAATTTATTTCTGGTGATAGATATTCATTTCTCATAATGTGGTTCGGATTCCACAATAAGCTGTAGGTCCCACTGCTAGGTAACCAATTGGTTCTTAGCCACGTAAAATAAATCTAATCCTTCGGGCCAGCCCTAGGAGAGCTGTTGATCAGCTCAGTGGTCTGGTTAAACTAAGGTATACTTATATGTGTGTGTGTACTGTGTATATATAAACATTATATACATACCCATTGCATATCTATAAAAATCTACATATAATGAAACATACATTCTGTACATACACATACCCATTGAGTACAAATGTACGATACAAAAAGCTTATTCTTTTACTCTATCTTTGGGTAAAATTTCTCACATAATCTTAGTGCTGTGCGTTTCTTTCTCCTACATTATGTTTCAAGAGCAATATTACACGCCACTTTATACGGGCCAATAAACTCTCCAGCTGAAGGCAAATAATGCCTTTTTTTGCCTTGATGGGAAAGGTTTGGTTTGAGGATTAAACAAACATAAGGACAGAAATGTTCTTCTTTATATGAAACACTGGATGTCGAGTACAAATCGCGGGAAAGTTTGTCCTTTATAATTAAGATTATAACCTTCATCACCATCATCATCTCCTGCAACGCCGTGAAATTCCGCCACTCACCTCTTTCCTGTGCTTTACCTCCCACAAATCCTGACTCTCATCCTTTAGTTCCCATCCACGAAGATTGGATCTTCTAATTCTTCTGGTGCCCCCAGGCGCCCAGCTGACACTATCACGTAATGTTCTCCACAGCATAGTGTAAAAGACATGTCCAAAATAAGTGTTAATTGTGCGCCATTCCTGTCTTGGCTAAAGTCTTCATGAATTAACTCAACAACAGAAGATTCTTGTTGAAAACTGGTGTAATGGGAAGGCAAATTAGCCCCAGTGCGTAATGTATGAATGGAATTTTGCTTCGATTGGGGAGCCTTTCAGACTTGCTAAAAGTTAACAATTCCTATATGTGAAAATATTCGTTAATTTGTTACTTTTAGTTTTCTGAGAAGGAAACTATTGAGCCGGCTTTGTCTGTCCGTCTGCTCTTTTTTCTGTCCGCCATCCCCAGATCTTAAAAACTACTGAGGCTAGAGGGCTGCAAATTGGTATGTTGATTATGCACGCTCCGATCATCCAACATAACAAATTGCAGCCCTCTAGCCTCAGTGGTTTTTTATTTTTATTTTATATAAGGTTAAAGTTAGCCATAATCATGCGTCTGGCAACGATATAGGTATGGCCACCACCGGGCCGTAGTTAAGGTTTCATGGGCCGTGGCTCATACAGCATTATACAGAGACCACCGGCCATGATTATACGCTGTACAGAAAACTCGATTGCGCCGAAGAAACTTTATTATTAATGTTACTTGACCTAAGAAATTTGATAATTTCGTTACTGTGTTTATTTAAGAGGGATATACCATCACACGCAAACTGTCTGAATTAATAAGGAAGTCATAGAATTGTGATTTTTTCTTTTTTTACACAATTGAAATCTGATTTTCCGTGTGATTATGTGGGCCTCTTAAGGGTTTGGCAAATATAATACTGAATTTATTATATACATGGAATACATGAATCTCAAAAACCTTCTTACTTTTGAGAACAATAGTGAAAGTTTTGCAAGCTTCTCAGCTGTACTTTAGTCGTGGAGGTAAGTAAAATAAAAATACGTAAGTATATGAGTTTGTATACAGGCGAAAATTAGATAGATAATTGATTATGGCTGCTAAAACTGGCGTCACATGTCTAGGTTATTGACGCCGTAATAAATTGAAATAGGAAACTGAAAAATAAGTAAATATTTAAATTTAAAAAGAATTTCATATGACAAACCTAAAAACACACACACACACAAATATATATATATATATATATATATATATATATATATATATATATATATATATATATATATATATATATATATATATATATATATATACTATCTATACATACACATACACTGCATATCTATACGATTCACAATTTGTTGAGGAGCTCCGCCTCCCTAACAAAGATACATAACTGCTCTAAGTTACAAACTTCACCGATAATTGTTGCGAAGATAAAAATGTCTTTCTCTCTCTCAAGTCCCCAAGAGAGGAAACAATATCTTAGATTCCCAAGACTGGGACATCAGATCAGCAAATGTCTCACAGTCAAAGGCACAATACCGTCACCGCAAAAAGGAGGATTTTCACTCGACGTCAAGAACCCATGACTGAGTCTTGAATGTCCAATCCTTGCCCTGCACAATATCGTTTCTTGTCTCCTTGGCATATAGGGATATGACCAAGGAGATACTGATGACGTAATGCTGTGCATCTTTTGATTTGTTTCGATTCCTTCCCCAGGAACTGCCAAAGGTTTTTCATTTTCTGACCAAGAAGAGGATATACATCGCGATAAGGTAGACATCTTCTGGATCCTGGGGAGCTGACTTAGCATATTGATGAGCTTCCTCGTTCAGCATCTGAACTACAACGGAGTTATCATGTTGAGCGGAATAACCTTAAAACAGTGATTTCACTGCCTTATTAGGCATTTCTACTTTTGAGAGAAAATATCCACAGAATTTTACCTCTGGAAGGTTCCAGGGAGTGCAATGAATACCTAGCTGGTAAAGCTGGTAAAATCTCCATCCTTGGCATGTTTAATTCCCTGGCTATACATTTTACTCTAAAAACAAATGCTGTCTAAAGACTCAGGGAGCCTCTGAAATCTGTACCAGCTCCATAACAGCAGACGTTGGCAGTGAAGATCCAGAGACATCTCTCATCAGTGTCTACAAGCATGCTCTCAGTGGGAGACGATTTAGATGCTCCTGTGCATAATCTTACTCCTCCATGCTGAACTGATCTAAGCATATTAAAGCTATTAGACTTTGCTGAAGTGTACAATTCACACCCATAAGTTAATTTTGAAAAGACGAAGGCTTTGTATAGTCTCACCACCTGAGCTAAGTCAGCACCCCACGAAGTGTATGGCACAACTTTCAAAACATTCATTGCTTTCAAGCATTTTGTCTTAACATATACTTCAGAAGTGGAATCCAAGTCAGCTTGCGATAAAAAATCAACCCAAGAAACATTGTTTCACCAACACAGGGAATTCGCTGCCCATGAATGAACATATCTGGATCAGGGATGGAATCCTATTATATGGCAAAAGTGCATGGTTACCGTTTTACTAGCTGAAACCTATATCCATTCTTCTCAGCCGACTTTACTATATCATCAAATGCACAGCTGAAAGTGGCGTTCAGCAACTGCCATCCTCGTTGCTGCAAAAAATTTCGAAAAGTCGTCAACAAAAAAAGTATAATCTACATTTGGGGGAATTATTTTGGATACCCCCACTGACTGCTAAGGCGAACAAGGCTACACTTAGAGCACTTCCTTGTGGTACAACCCCTTCCTGGTTGAATACATCTGACATTGTTGCTCCAACCAGAACAAGAAATAACCTATTTCTTAAAAATGCCTTGATAAAAAGAGACAGATTGCCTCTCAGGTTACATTCGTACGGAACCCTCAAAATGCCATATCTCCATGTTGTATCATAAGCCTTCTCAGGGTCAAAGAAAACAGTGATTCAAATAATATTCTTGCTCTAACTGGGAAAGGTGGTGAATGACTGTCTATAAATGCATCTCTTAATTCAAATAATTTTTTTGTTGGAGATTTACTGATTGATTTATGACTACTAAAACTGGCATCACAACACCTAGGTTATTGACGCCATATTAAACTTAAATACAAAACCAAAAGAATAAATTTAAAAAGGGTTCCATATGCGAAATATCTAAAAATATATATATTTAATCATATCTGTAAATTCAGCTATTCTATATATACATACTGAGTGGGTACATGTTTAAAATTGTTGAGGATTACCGCCTCCCTCACAAAGATATATAACTGCTCTATATTACAATTCTCACCAAGAATTGTAGCTAGGATAAAATTTCCTTCTCAGTCGCATCCACAGGACAGGAACCCAGGTCTAAAATTCCCAAAACTGGGACATTCGCCCAGCAAATGTCACACAGAATCACTTGTTTGAATTCTCAGGGCGCAGCATCTGATGCTGAGACATATTTCACTTTCATAATCAACGCTAGACAACACTGTTGCTTTATACAGTACAGTAATGGTATGTCTATCGGCTCTCCAATTAGTGTTCGATAGTTTTCTAATTAGCTTTAATACTCTTTTACATTTTGATTTCATGTATGTTATGTGGGCTTTCCAGTTTAAGTGATTATCAAATACCAACCATAAAAATTTTGTTGTTTGGCCAATTGGTATACTATGGTTTCTGATTTTTAAATCTATTTCTTCATCTTTTTTTCACTTTATTTTTATAAAACATGATTACTTGAGTTTTATCTATTGAAAATTTAAAACCTACAAATAAGGGCCATTCATCTGTTTTTATTACGCTTTTATTAATAATTCGTTTTGCATGTTTTATTCAAGATGCTGAATAATATATGGCAAAATCATTCAACACAAGTTACTTTTAATTCCAAATGGTAGATTATTACTGATATAATTTATTGCTAAAGTAAACAGTGTGCCACTAGGGACGCTTCCTTGCGGAACACCATTTTCAAGCGGAAATGTTCTTGACAATACATCATCAATTCTCACCTGAAAAGTGCAAGCTGTCAAAAAATTTTGGATAAACCTAGGTCAATGTCCACGGATGATGTTTTTATGTAACGTTTTTATTATTGCATATCTCCATGTAGTATCATATGCCTTTTCAATGTCAAAAAAGACAGCTATAGTAATTTGTTTTCGTTCAAATCCTCTTCGTATGTGGTCTTCTACGTTGGATAGAGAATCCAACAAATTCTCTTCGAATGTGGTCTTCTAATTTAGATAGAGGATCCGATGTAGATCTGTTACATTGTGACCCAAATTGAGTGGGTTTCAGAATTTTATTTGCTCGAATGTAAAACGCTAGTTGAGCATTTACCATTTTCTCTAGTAAGATGCATAAGCAACTTGTTAAAGAAATTAGTCTGTAATTATTAAACATTCCTGGGATCCTTTCCAGGTTTGGTGATGGGAATTACTATAGCTTTAAGCCATTCATCAGGAAATAAATTTTGAAGCCATAAATGATTATAAAACTGTAAAAGGTATCACTTCGTCAACAGTGCTAAACGGCAGATCATCTCTCAATAAATATTGTCACCTCCAGGAGCAGATTTATTGCTGTTCAAAAGAGCGTATTACAACTCTTATATATTAAATATTCTATTATAATATATATCTTCTATTGTTTCAAAATTTATTGTTAATAATTCTATATATTAAATATTCTATTATAATATATATCTTCTATTGTTTCAAAATTTATTGTTAATAATTCGATATTTTTCTTCGTGCAGAAGTGTTCATCTATATTTTTATCACTTCTTACTTTTGCTAAGTTTCCTCCAATTACATTACTTATTTCTTTTAGATCAAGTATTCTTTTCCATCTTTTAATATGGCATGTCTAGGTGGTTTAACATGGGTACCATGTATTTTCCTGGCTTTTTCCCGTATCATTTTATATGGGAGTATTATCACAGAGATCTGATACATATTTTCTCCATGAAATGATTCCTCCTTGACTTACTTCCTTTGTAAATTTTGCAGATATTTTGTTGTATAGTGGTCAATGTATCAATTTCTAGAAATATAGTAATTATTTGTAGATTTACTTCTAATATTGGTAATGTTTTATTCATTTAACTGAACTTTCTATTTAAATGATCTAATCGTCTTCCAATTTGGTGTTTCATTTTTATTAATTTTGTTGGCTTATTGGACCACCATGGAACTTTGCTTTTTGTTGGGTGAAGTTTTGATTTTGGTATTGCTTTATCAGCAGCATTTTTACCGAAATCAACGAGAAATTTATTAGTTTCATTATGGTCTTTTTAATATTCAAATGTTGGGATATTCCTAATGTGCATTTCATATCGCTCCCAATCTGCTTTATAAGTGTTATGGGGGGGGGGGACATGTTTTGCAGGATATCATTATGTAATAAGGAAATTAATATTGGGAAATGATCACTGGTATACTAGTCATCAACTGTATTCCAATCTAAGTTGTCAACTATACTTGAGGCACATAGAGTTAAGTGTACTGAGGAAAATGTTTCATGTGTTTTTTAATAATATATGCCGATTTCGTCATCATTTATAAAGACACATGTCATTTCAATCCATGAATTCTCCTACGTTGCTTCCTGCTCTATCTGAGTTTATACAATTATGTCTATTAATGTAGGTTCTTCGGCATTGTTAAGTTTATCAACGTAGTAATTCTTATTAGGTCGGCTATATAAATTATAAATTACATAATTATCGTTTTTTATTCGGATTTTACTACCCGATATTTGCAAGTCAGTAATGTTTAGAGGTAATTTGTCGTAAACTACTTTGTTATGTAGATATATAGCTGTACCTAATTTCCTTCTTCCTCTCGTGATGTAGATGCTAAGGTGTATTTACCTATTGCTGATACAGTTTTGTTGACACGTTGTAAACATAATACCATTGGTTCATATTCTTTTAGTAATCGTCGTATTTCTCCTAGGCATAATCTGGTCTGTAGGTCATTTACGTTTCACCGTATAATATAGCTATTGAAAAATATTTTGTTATAGCGGTCGAGTCTTGTTTTTTTTATATCAACTTGGATTTTTTCTAATAATTTACTTAAGACATTTATTTTTCTTTATATTAAGTGCTCGATACACATGCATCCATTTTCATGCGTGTTCAAATCAATGGTATCTTTTTTTCTATATTTTATAAAATTTCTTATAATGTTTGTTAAACCATCTTTTGTTATGCTTTTATTATTCCACAATTTAACGAAAACAATCATTACATCCACATGTGTTTTCATGTATATTTCTTGTTTCATTTGGTCTTCTTGTATCAATTATTGGTGATGGAGTAATTTCTTCTCCCTTCGCATAATAATTCTTAACTATGGTATGATCATCTGCTTCTTCAGTGTTTTGGATATCTGCTTCCATAGGTTTAAAATTATTTGAGGACGTAACGGTGTATTCTTAGCTTGTTTTTGTTTTTGTTCTTTCTTTATATCCTTCGTCTTTGATTTAGCCGATGTTTCTCTAATAATAGTTGGTTTCTTTGTTTTGGGTGGTGTTCTCTCCAAAGGCCTTTTTCTATCTTTCATTTCGAGCCCACCACAACTTTCCTCTGCTATCTCTGTGGTTGTATCTCCTTGAGCTATTTGCATTAATATTTCAAATGAATTTGATAAAATATTATCTATATATCAATTGCACCTGTTTATTCTTTAAAATTTCAGTTTTTCCTGTAAAGCATTAATTTCTTCTGGGGATTTATTTTGTTGCGTTTTGGTACTTATATCTGTATGTGTTTTTGTTTCATTACTGGTTCTTGTTATCGAAGAATATGTAAGGTTCTTGGCAGGGTCTCGAATTCCTCTACCTTTCAATTCTAATTTAGATTCTTTTATAGACATCCCTGTCCTTTCTTGTAGCATTTTTAATTCCGTGTTGTATATATAATACATAAATCTTAGGATGTTACATGATGATTCTGCCCACAGTTTACCGTGTTGTATATATAGTACATAAATTCTTAGGATATTGCATGATGATTCTGCCCACAGTTTACACACTTTGGTTCACTGCTCCTGTATTGTGTGGTATGTTCAGTAGATCCACAATAAGCGCATACTTGTTCTTTACGACAATTTTCCTTGTGCGCCCATACTTACCGCAGTTTTGACACTGCAGTGTCTTTGGGACACAAGGCCTTAACTCTCTGTTTTGGCCTAATTTTTTTTATTTTTTTGAGGTAGATCTTGACCCTCAAATTTTATTTTTTCTACTTTTAATATTTGTTTATTGCTTTTATTACTTGGTGCAGCATATACCGCACAATCCTAGACCTTTGGTATATTTTTTGAGAGAGTCTAATAGCATTTTCTTATCGACAGATTCGTCATTATTTTCAGGAAGTAAAATGGTACCCTGAATGTCGTTCATAGTATCATCCTTTTCCACTTTCACGTTAACATTTTCTATATTTTTCAAAGACAAATAGTCTTCGGACTGACTTTTTGGCGTGGCTTCTATAAACCAGGTCTTCTCCTTTATTTGTCTGCACGACATTTCTGGCGTTGGATGCCTATTTAATAAATAATTTTCTAATTTTAAAGCTTTATTTTGGTCAGCTTCCATTGTTAGAAACCTTGACCAACTTCCACTCCCAAAGAGGGAGTCGAAGTGAGTCAAGGTTGGGTCATGGCGGTACTTAGTTTTTTTGGGTCTAGTAACTGGTATTAATATTTAATACCACTCTGACTTTTGTGATTTGAGCTTTCCAGTCTAGAACAGTGTCTGAAGTCGTAGGGATGTTTGATATGTTCTCCATTTAACGAATATTATAAATTTCGTCCAGGATAAGGTCCCTCTACCCAGGGAGGCCCAACTGGGGGAGAAGCAATACTGTTACCCACAGTGGTAACTGCCCTGGGATCCTCACCTGAAGATACACCATACTCACCGTGCCTTAAGGGTTGTCAGTCCGTCGAGATCGGACCCAGCACTAAGGGCATGGCGTGACATAAAAATTTCCCCTCGCTCGACCACGTCGGGTACTTTAGTTTTATGAGAGGAGTACAGATTTGAAGGTCCCAATGTTCAGTTGAATCCACAGCAGAGAGAGTAGGCATAAAACAGCATATTCTCCCTGCAGTGGATCCCTAAGCCCCCACCTCATCAAGGGCTTGGGATCAGGGGGAGTCCTTTTACGACATACATATTTTGAAGGAGTAAGGTTCCGATCCCCGCAAAGTGTAGCTCCCGAAGAGCATAAGGCCTATTTTGAGAGCATTACCATTCACGTCATGAAATCAGCTAGTTAACAATTCAAGAAAGCATACAAAAGACAAATGCAGAGTAAGATAAAAAACACACACAAAGAGAGAGAGAGAGAGAGAGAGAGAGAGAGAGAGAGAGAATTGTTACAAAATTGAGAGGAAACTCCTCGAAAGACACCCAGAGGAGGCAAGATGGCAACCCATCGTAAAGAGAAAACAAATGGATTTGTGCGAGCCCAAAAGTCGAGAGAGAAATGCACGATTCCCGGAGGAGTAACGCCTCTATCTGGAAGTGAAATGATGAAATGAAGACGGTCGTGGAGAGATACAACAACAACAACAGGGTGAGAGGATGGAAAGGGGGCGGGGTGAAGGAAATTATGAGGACTCTTCCTTGACCAGTTTACGGAGTAAGAGGAGAGAATCAAAACAGAAATGGAGGAGGCGATTCTGAGGTGAAAGCAAGGTGGAAAAATCAACAATAGAAATTGAATACGACAGACTGACAGAAACACGAGGGATTCTGCTGGCGATTCAAATGATTACACGTAAAACCAAATCTTCGGAAGTGTTATGAGGCTAAAAATTATCGTAAAAGATACGTTTCATTGTATATATATATATATATATATATATATATATATTATATATATATATATATAATCGGTTTGCGGAGACTATTCCTTATCTTTGTTTATTTCCTTCGGCTATACGTCTTAGTTACTTCTCCGTGATTTCGTCATTGAGTCGTTATATTGGCATATTTTGGACGTCTTAGCAAAAAAGGAATCCGCTTAGGTGAAATCACTATTTTTTACTAAGAATCCGCAATAAGTAAACATAATACGTATTTCTAATCATATAAATTCAGTCTTAACGAAACCGTCACAAAGCAATAAAAATAAATGTGAAAAAGACGCGCACAATATTTTCATTTTCATAATCTACGTACCTTGTGGTTCCACGCAGATTCAAAATGTACACAAGAAAAACTCCACAAGCAATGCCACTGACTTCAACAGAAAAAATTTATAAGAGGATGTGTATATACATACATACATACATTATATATATATATATATATATATATATATATATATATATATATATATATATATATATATATATATATATATATGTGTGTGTGTGTGTGTGTGTGTGTGTATGTATGTATGTGTGAAACAACTCCTTTGAAGGGCCATCAGTTTTCATGTATCAAGTAGATTAGTGATTTCGTAATGAAAAACCATAAAACTTTGGGCTCAGATCCTCGAACCTTGTATAAGAACTTAAATACTTTAAGTAAAAATCATGATCCTTCCATTTTTAAATCAGTCATTATTTAATTCAAAACACAAAGAAGAATGACTTTCCGGATAAAAAAAATGTTAAAAAATTACACAGTACTGAATAAGATAAGGACAAGTTTTACAAAATACGTTCTTACAATTATTACTGACAAAAAGGAAAATTTATGTACAGAAAGGAGCTCGGGTGTGACAGAAAATGAACAACAGATGACATCTTTGAAAAATCGTTAAAATGGGCGGTCTTAGATGTCTTGACATCTTTTTCCATGCCACATTAACTTTCTATGCCACATTAACTCTTGAAAATACAAGTGACAATCAAAGCGAAGGGAGAATTAAAATATACGATGTAACAGCTGCTGTTTTTTCAACTATTTCTTGAAAGAAAAGCGCCTAATCCTATCTTTCAAAGTAATAAAAAAGAAGAGTATCCATTGCAGAAAATGTCCTCTGGAGTTCAATGCAATGAAATCATTGGAGAAGAGAGATCCTCAAGGACAGGGTCTCGTTGTACGCCTGAGAGTTAATGTTATACGACATAGGAGGAAGAATTAGGTCACGGAACTGACATCTTTGACCCAGTTTTTATTCACGACTTTTCAAACCCTTTCAAACAACTATAAACAAAACCGTATATATGAAGAGACAGCACAGGCCAAAGGATTTCAGCTCTTGAAGATTAATTTCAAGGGACCCACCATCTTCTAGAGCCCAATTTATAAAGACAATGCAGTGGCCGAAGTATGTTTGCGTACAATAAAATATAGACTGATTTCCGCTAATATATGATATACAGTATATACATATACACTGTGTGTATATGTATGTATATATATATATATATATATATATATATATATATATATATATATATATATATATATATATATATATATATATATATATATATATATATATATATATATATATATATATATATATATATATATATATATATATATAAAGCCGATTTTCTAGACAATGAACCAGCCAACATCTTTTTTGCTTCTAGGAAAATAAACTGATGTGCACTAATAGATATATATATATATATATATATATATATATATATATATATATATATATATATATATATATATATAAATATATAATAAATATGTAGATATATATGTAAATACATTAGAGCAAAGAGCACTAATAAATAACATATAATATATATATAATACAAAATACATACATATATACGTAAATACATAAGAACAAAGATCCCAATTTCTAGAAAACATGTACCAGCCAACATTTTTTGCGCCGATGAAAACAGACTAGTGCATAAATAAATGGATTTATACACATTATACATACACACATATATATATACATATACATACATATACATACATATGTATATGTATGTATGTATATATATATATATATATATATATATATATATATATATATATATATATATATATATACATATACATATACACACACGAGGTAGGCTCAATAAGTAATGAGAAAATGTCAGGCGAGACACTAAATATGATTTGATCAAAATACTACTTCATGGTGAAGTACACATTCATATATTCTATAAAATGACAAACTGCCAACTTTCTATATTTGTAAGCCTGAGTGCAGCAGTGAATGTGGTGGAACCAGTCTGATCTGGTTTGCCGATCTGGGAACACTTGCAGGGAAACATGGAGCAACGTTACGCTATCAAATTTTGTGTTAAACTTAAGAAAACCAAACAAGAAGCTTATGGAATGTTAAAGGAGGCCTATGGGGATGAACAGATGAGCCAAGCAAGTTTCTATCGGTGGTTTAACAGATTTTCTGACGAAAAGGAACAGGTTGAGGATGAACCCAGATCTGGAGCACCAAAAAGTGCACACAAGGAGGAAAACATTGAGGAAGTGCAAAGGTCAGTGATGCAAGACTGTCGAATATCTGTGAGGATGCTATCTGAAGCTGTTGGTATTAGTATTGACACAGTAGAGACAGTTCTGACTGAAGAGAAGTGGAGGAGTGGTCAGTGGTGGCTCCACCAGGACAATGCCCCATGCCACAAGTCAACGCTGGTGACCACCTGGATGGCCAATAGGGGAATGAAAGTGGTACAACACCCACCCTACAGCCCTGACCTAGCCCCTTGCGACTTCTTCCTGTTCCCACGCATGAAAGACAGCCTCAGGGGAACCATATTCCAGTCAACAGAGGAGCTGAAAGAGGCATTGGAGAGTTACCTGAAGGGACTACTGAAAAAGGACTTTGAGGAGGTCTTCCAAGATTGGGAGAGACGCATGCAGAAGTGTGTAGCCGCGAGAGGCAATTATTTGAAGGAGACAAAGTTGTGTAAGCTTATGAAAATAAATAGCCTCTCTCCTGACATTTTCTCATTACAATGAACAGACCTCGTATATATATATATATATATATATATATATATATATATATATATATATATATATATATATATATATATATAATATACACATATATACTGTATATAATTATATATTTATAATATATATATATATATATATATATATATATATTATATATACAGTATATATATATATATATATATATATATGTGTGTACCATTATACATTACATAAATATTTGTATATACATGTATCTATCACATATATCACACACAAACATGTATATTTTATATATATATATTTATATATATATATATATATATATATATATATATATATATATATATATATATATATATATATACCCACAAAGCCCTCTTAACTTCTTGAATTCACGGTACATTTTAGATATGCTTGTCACTACATACCAGGAGATCCAAATCCAAGGATATGCAGTAATTCTGACGTCCGCAGCAAGATTAGAACCCGCATCCAGAGTATCACAACAAGGTCACGTTTCTAACCTGACCAAATCGGCAACGTGAGCATGTTCTGCTACTCTGTATGCGGGTTCGAATCCTGCTACTGGATATGAAAATTACTTCATAATCTTGGATTTGGATATCAGGGTTTGTAGTGTTATTTTCATTATTAAAATAGTTTAACCAAACCACCGAGCTGTCTATCAGCTCTCATAGGGTTGGCCCGAAGAATTTGAATGAAACACCCGGTCTAGGCCAGAGGCCTATATCACTGGGAATAAATAGGTCATTCGGTGTGGTGACGAATGAATGAAAATGAAATTAAAAACTGCGCAAAGGCATATGCTCTCACGCTGGAACACACGCACACAATAAAAAATTCACTCATGTTCCTATGCATACGCACACTAAAGAAAAGGAATATCAAAATTCAAAATAAGTTAAGTAACTTTTTAAATTTCGTTTTTTTATTCATTAAAAGACCACTGGGCTTCTGTATTTTCAGTTTACTTATTTGTATATTTCATCAATTAAATCACAGTTCCTCATGAACGTTAAAGCTGGAATTAATGAAAATGTAGGTTCTGACAAAATTTCCCTCATCTATTCATTTCCAAAAGTTGATAATCGCTGTTGGTTATATTTTGGATACTCACACAATACATGTTTGACTGTTATCAACACTGCACTCTGAGCATTCAGGAGGAGGGCCATGTGGACTGTTCATTAAGTGTCCATGTGTCAAACTATTATGGCCTACTTGCAGAGGCACCAGAATTACTAGGGTGCGCGTGTTTCTCTCTGATATGATGAACTCCTTTTTCCAACACAGGATTTTATGTTTCAATTTATTATTTATAGGTTCCTCATTCCATATATTTTGCAATTTATTTACAATTACTGTTTTTATATATCTTATATAATCACTAATAGGGATGTTTACATTTGCTATTGTCATGTGGACTGCTTCTTTAGCTGCTTTAAGCTGGTATAGTGGTTAGTGTCGTGACATGCCTATCAGATGTCGCGGGTCCGCGTCTCTCCCATGACCGATGAAAAATCACTGGCTGTGGATCGTGATCAGTTACTGCTGCAGTGTGGGGTCTGTGGTGGGAGGCTGAAACCAACATTCTTTGGAAGCTTGAATTTCATGTCAATGGTCCCTGTGTTCTTGTTCCATGTGAACTGGTTTCATCTACTGAAAAAAAAAATAATAATAATTTATCAGCCTTTCCGTTTCCTTTAATCCCCATATGGACAGGAATCCAACATATTTCAATGTTTTTTCCATTGTTATACAATTTGTGGAATTCAAATTTAATCTGCTGCAAAATATTATTTTTTGGGTAGTAACTTTGAAAGGCTTCTACGGCGCTTCTTGAATCGCTAAAAATCACAAACTTACTGAGAGATACTTGCTTTATAATTTTGATGGCTAGTGCGATTGCAAGCAGCTCTACTGTGAAGACTGAGACATGACTAGGTACAGAGAATTGATATGTCTTGTTCTGTGATACAGCTGCATATCCTACTCCGTGCTGTGATTTAGACCCATCTGTGTATATTGCGTAATGTGAACTTTTCGCCTTATATGATGTATGGTTTTTTGTCTATGTTGTTCTGGGGTATATGAGTAACTTTTTGATAAAAACTTCAAGTGTGTGCAAGTCTTTACTTTATTTATAGTCCAATGGGAAGGTAAACTTCAGTGTTGAAGGTGCTTGATTCTTAATACAGTTTTCACTGTTATGAATTCTCTATATAAACAGTGGCAGTCCGCTACATTGAATTTGTATAGAGAAAATTGGTGAAGATTTAATGCTCCTGTGCATATTCTTAGTCCTTCATTGTCAATTGGATCTAATATTTTCAGCGCTGCTTCCGACGCTGAACCATGTATTTCACTTCAGTAATCAGCTAACTGGTATATTAAATTTTCTGATTTCTAATTCTAGAACCATATATTTCACTTCAGTAATCAGTTAATTGGTATATTAAGTTTTCTGGTTTTTAATTCTAATTCTTTACCTTTTTTTTCCTGAAGTATAGTGAATGGGATATTAAACGACTTTTGTAGCTTAATGTTTATGTTATATGCGAATACATATATCTATGTACAGTATACATTATGATATATATATATATATATATATATATATATATATATATATATATATATATATATATATATATATGCATTGATAAAAATAGCCTTCTGATGGTTGGCCAGCTATAAATAACTATAAATGATCGGTTAATAGTTTTAGAATGTTACTGTGCGCTGAAAACCAGACGTAATCTATCTGGGAAATGGGGGTCTGAGAAGTTCTGTAAACAAAAATGAGTGTTAGATTTGCACTGTTAAGAAAAAAGTACTCGCAGCCTTGGTCTTTCTTTGAAAAGTGCCTAAAGACTTGCAATGTAAAAATAAATCAGTTAATCAATAAACAAATAAATGAATAAATTAATGAATTTATAAAACCATCGTCTTAGAAATGTAATGTGAGAAATGAAGAGTAACCAGAACTAACTGATATGATGATTAGTGTATTTGCAACACAGGTGTGGTTCCGTTCCCTAAAAGTCCTATGTGATACAGTCCACCTTATGTGATACAGTACATACGACTGAAAGGATTTTACCTCCTTATATTATCTAGTATCAAATTAACCTCATTTCCCTACATTATTGCTCTTTTTTACTTACTGAAAATAAATTTCTCAATCGTTATTTACATAAAATCAAGATAGTGTAATTTGAAAAATACATCTCGTATAAAGCATGTATCTGCGATTTTTTCTGCCTTGTAAAATCTGCATAATACTGTAATATTATGATATGAAAAAATGCTATTCAGCGAAATCTTACGGTTAGATTTTTAAATTCTGCAAGATAAATGCTGGAATGACCGCTTGCATTAGTTTTTTTTTTTTTTTTTTTTTTTTTGGGGAGGGGGTAAGGGAATGAATTTTGTTCTGTAAACTTCGATTCAGCACAATCGGTAGCCTTCAAAACGAGGCTGAATTAATAAACACTAAAAACAAAAAAAAAGTTAAAACATACATCATCACGGCCGCCAATTGCAAAATGTCAAAAGTTATCACAATTGGGGGAGAAAATTTTCATGGGAATTTCCTTGACATTCTAGTCCCTTACCAGCTACAAAACCAATTCAGGACATGGAAAAACTCTTTCACAAAACAGTAAGTGACGTTAATATCAATGTTCTTTGTAAAAATGGCATAACACTGAACACTTGCCAGAGACCAACTTTTCTTTTTCTGTAACATTTGAATACCAGCCTAATACCTACTTGTAAATAAGTCTGATAAAAAAAAATAATAATAATAATAATAATAAAATAATAATAATAATAATAATAATAATAATAATAATAATAATAATAATAATAATAATAAGAAGAAGAAGAAGAAGAAGAAGAAGAAGAAGAAGAAGAAGAAGAAGAAGAAGAAGAAGAAGAAGAAGAAGAGTAGGATTGCTAATTTTTTGGGGGTAATAATTGTCGTGCAGTGCTATTACGGACTTTGAAGAAACAGAATGTACAAGGACACAACCACTTTTTCAAAACCTTCACTATTAGGGATACTGTACTTATATGCTCTTATCGTAGACATTTCTAAGACTAAAGGAGATGTATCTGACACTTTACATATAGCCAGCGAGGGAAAGTTGTTCT
This sequence comes from Macrobrachium rosenbergii, assembly GCF_040412425.1. Classification (NCBI taxonomy): domain Eukaryota; kingdom Metazoa; phylum Arthropoda; class Malacostraca; order Decapoda; family Palaemonidae; genus Macrobrachium; species Macrobrachium rosenbergii. The sequence continues at coordinate 24,928,311 of NC_089770.1, read as the reverse complement.
TAATGAAGAGACTTAACGTATGAAATGACCTTAAGCTGCATCAGTTTGTCTCTACGCTGAAATGAATGGTCCGCGTAATATTGAGTTGGTTTTTCATTATATCCCCAAAATATCTACACATCAGCGAACTATTAAATCGAAAAAATATTTAAATTCTTTGCAGTAGACTAGAGACCATTCGGTGGCAGACCACTGTGCAATCAACTGCACGGTTCTGGGTTTGGTTAACGCTGGCCTCTCATCCAGTTCACCCAGCTGTAAATGGGTACCGAAACTTGCATAAGGCTCCCGCGAACTTGTATGCCCGTTTCATTCTGTTCCCAACAGCATGCGCTCAAATTCCACTCCTTCTCAGGTTGCAAGTGAAATCATCCAATAATTTTTTTAAAATCTTTTGTAAACTGACACTTATGAATACATAATCTCTGCCCTACTTCGTTGGCGCAGGTAACAAAAACAATGTGTAATATATCAAGTTTGTGTGTGTGTGCATATGTGTATATATACGTATACCAACTGATTTCCCTCTGTACTATTAAGGAATGATAACAGTTCCCGCTATTCGGGAAATCAAGTGGCGAGCGAGGGCAGACAGCCGGAAACTATATCCCAAAGAAAGGAAACTATATCCCAAAGAAACAAGACGGAGTGATCCTGCAAGAAAACAGGCGCTTCGGAACCGCTACCGAAAATCAGACAACGAAGGTGGTGAACAGTGATGTGTAAAGTAATGAAACAAACTTGCCTTAAAATGAGAAGGAGGAATATGGCGTTAATAACAGGAGGATACAAATCTGCAAGGAAAATACAAGATAATTGAACGACAAATACACAAATATTGAAAACCATAAACCAACGAGCCAAAAACAAAAAACAAAAACTAAAAAAATGTGCTGTAGAGATAAAAAGTTCACGACTTCCAATATTCCCGGGGCAGAAAACAAAAGCAAACACACACGTCTTCATAACAAGAGCAATAAAACATGAAAATAACTTCCTTCCGCCGCAATATGCAAGGAAGAGGTCTCGCAAACCGAAATGGAAAAACTTTCTCCTGCAAACAGCATCCTGTAATGGATATGAAACAATGCAGTCCGAATAAACGAGAAGATGATGAACGCACAAGTGCGGATGGAGACGGGATGAAAGTCAAACACACACGAAGGAAAAAGCGCAATGAAATTCAAAAAGCCCAGGGGAAGAGTGAAATGGAAATTACATAAGGCTGGAAGATAAGAACTCAAATGAAATACATTACCGAGCTGAGAGGAAATGAAAACCTAAACATTTAATGAAAATGGAACATGAATCAAATTCAGCTGAAAAACAAAAAAATCAAAATTAACGGCAATTGACCAAGTACCACTAAGTGAAATGACAATTGAAAAAAATATAAAAATCAGTAACGTTGGAAAATTTTAATTTTTCAGTGACTGAAAAAATAAAATTAAAAAGTAAAAAACTCAGAATCGTTGACGATTGAAAGACTTAAGACTGCAGGCAAAGACAACTGAAGAGATGAAACTAAAATTAATGACACCTGATAAATTACAAGGAAAGCCAAATACTGTGCATCATCTTCATCTAAGCTTAAGCCAGAGTTTCTAACACTCACCGAGCGACTCACTACTTCAAGATTTATTTTGGCAGAGGTTTTACGCATGATGCCCTTCCTGGCTCCAACCCTCCCTGTCTATCTGGAATTAGGAGAGACATTCAAATACATCTGATGAGCAAAAAACGAAAATGAAAAGCCCAGAACAAGGGGAAGAAAAAATTTCGAACACCTCAAAACACCTTGAACAAAAATTTAAACAAAAGTTAAGCTCGACTTAAAAGTTAAAAGAAAAAAAAATGGAATGTAGAAATAAAGAAAAAGAAAATGTGCATTTTATACGAATGTAATAACAATCTAATCATAATCACCAAAGAAATAAAAATTATTAAAAGGTTATGAAAAATTAATCGAGATAAAATTATTTGAAAGCAGAAGAGATTGGAGAAGACAACTGACCCCACTGACAGGCTGAAAGCCTACCTGGGAGTGGAAGTGAAGTGAAGTGAAGATAAAATTACAGCTACAGAAAACAATACCTAAGAGACAGATAAATCTAAAGAAAAAAAAATAACGGTATTAACATTAGAGGTTAATCTAAAAAAGAAACAAAAAATGCTATAAAGTATGAAAATAACAAAAGTTTGAAAATCAATGAAGCAAACTCAGGTGTAGATCGATTAAATGTTTCCTAAAAAGTGAATTGAGTAAATATTAACTAAGGGAAAGTTCATGGACAACTGACATTTACTTTTTGATGAATAAGAGATAAGTACAAGAATTATATAGCGGCATAACGCGAAAAGGCGTATCTTAGCATTTTGACAAACAAGGTAAGACAAATGACAAGAAGGATTGACTGGAGAAAGACAGTGTGAGTACAGAAGTTATTGTGAACCTGCTGAAAAGCGGTATGTGGCGTACGTGAACCTTCAAAATAGTATCCTTTTCATCGTATTCAACTTACGAACTTTTATGGAAGTTCTAAGTGGACTACTTTGACTGGTGAAGTCTGGACAGCCATGCTTTAAGCGCATCCTTTATGGTTAATAAGTATATCAATAAAGAAGACTTGAGTTGATGGATATATAATATATGGGACTGATATGTGGTTTTGTTGAAAAGTGTCGACAAAAATTCCTGAATGCAAGGAAAGTGTCAGTAAGAAAATGAGTATTTTGATGTAAAAAAAAAAATTATTTCTCAACGGCTATTTATTATTCCTATGGCTGTAGCGATAAATCAAGAATAGGAGGAATATTGGTGCAAAGTTACACGATAAAAATTAGGTAGGAATGGGACTTTGAAAATGTTGACATCTGGAATGGATGTACAGCAGCTGGACCAAATAGGTCATTCGGTGTGGTGACGAATGAATGAAAATGAAATTAAAAACTGAACAAAAGCATATGCTTTCACACTGGAACACAAGCACACAATAAATACGTTTATTCATGTTTCCATATAAACACACTTAAAAAAAAAAGGAATATTAAAATTCAGAAAAAGTTGAGCAACATTTTTAAATTTTTTTTTTTTTTTTTCGAAATTCATCATACGCCCTAGCTGATTTCATATTTTCATTATTTACTTATTTATTTTTATATTTTATTAATTAAATTACAGTTCATAAATATCAAAATTGTAATTACTGAAAACGTAGAAGATTCTGACAAAATTTCCATCATTGATTTACTTCCAAAAGTTGCTAATCGCTGTTGGTTATATTTTGGACATTCTCACAACACGTTTCACTGCTGTCATCACTTTGCACTCTGAGCATTCGGGGGGAGGGACACGTGGATTATTATTATTATTATTATTATTATTATTATTATTATTATTATTATTATTATTATTATTAACGTAGTTTAACCAGACCACTGAGCTGACTTTCAGCTATCATAGGGATGGCCCGAAGGATTACATTAAAATACCAGGTCTAGGTCTGAGGCCAAGCACTAGGACCCAATAGACCATTCTGTACGATGATGAAGGAATTAAAATGAAATTAAAAACTGCACATAGGCACATGCTCTCATACTGGAACACATACATACATTTACTCATGCTTCCTTACATACACACTAAAAAGATATATTATAATTCAGAATATAAGTCAAGTAATATTTTTAAAATTTTGCTTTTTTTTTTTTAATTCGACAAATGCTGTGAGGGTTTTCGTGCTTTTATTATTTATTTACTTATTTTTTTATATTTTATTAATTAAATCACAGTTTCTCATGAACATCAAAATCGGAGCAACTGAAAATGTAAGAGATTCTGATAAAATTTCATTCACTGATTTATTCCCAAAAGTTGACAGTCGCTGTTGGCCATACTTTGGACACTCACACAATACATGTCTGACCATTATTATCACCTTGCACTCTGAGCACTCGGCAGTCGGGAATAGGGCCACGTGGGCTGCTCATTAAGTGTCCATGTGTCAGACGAGTATGGCCTATTCTGAGACGTGTTAGAATTACTTGTGCGTGTCTCTCTCTGATATGATGAACTCCATTTTTAACATTAGGTTTTATTTCTTTCAATTTATTACTTTCAGGCTCTTCATTTCATATATATTGCCACTTATTTATGATACCAACTTTTATGTGTCTTACATAATCAGTAACAGAGATTTTCACATATGATCTTGTCATGTGGGTTGCTTCTTTGGCTGCTTTATCTGCCTCTTCATTTCCTTTGATCCCTACATGGGCAGGGATCCAACATACTCATACAGTTTTTCCTATTATTATATAAGTTATGGAGGAATAATTTAATTTGTTGTACAGTATTATTTTTTTATTTGTAACTCTGAATAGCTTCTATAGCGCTTCTCGAGTCACTAAAAATCACAAAATTATTGAATGATGTTCTCTAATTATTTTTATAGCTGATGCAATTCCACATAATTCTGTTGTGAATACTGAAGCATTATTAGGTAGAAAGAACTGATAAGTTTTGTCTTGGGACACTGCAGCATATCCCACTCCTTGTTCTGATTTATATCCATCTGTATATATTACGTAATGTGGACCTTTTCGGCTTATATGCTCTATTGTATGTTGTCTATGGCGCTCTGGCGTATATGAGTTACTTTTTGATAAATACTTCAGATGTGTACAAATTCACATTTTATTCATTGCCCAGGGAGGAGGTGATTTTACTGTTGAAGGCACTTGTATATTTATATTCAGCGACTCAAACAATCTTCTAGCTCTAATTGGGAAAGGTGGTGGATGGTTATTTATAAATACATCTCTTAATTCAAATAATGTTTTTGTTGGAGAATCACTTGTCTGAATTCTTAGAGCACTTTTCATTGTTACTAGCTCTCTATGGAGAGACAGAGGCAGTTCACCACATTCAACTTGTAAAGGTGATTTAGGTGATGATCTAAAGGCTCCTGAGCATATTCTAAGGCCTTCATTGTGAACAGCGTCTAACATTTTCAGTGCTACGTCCGATGCTAAGCCATATACTTTTCTTCCATAGTTAATGATGGACAGAACTGTTGCTTTATACAATACAGTAAGGGTATGTATATCGGCCCCCCCAAGTAGTGTTCGATAGTTTTCTAATTAGATTTAATGCTCTTTTACATTAAGATTTTACGTATGTTATGTGGGCTTTCCGGTTCAAGTGAGTATCAAATACTAATCCTAAAAATTTTGCTGTTTGGCCAATTGGTATACTATGGTTTGTGATTTTTAAATCTATTTCTTCACCTTTTTTCCACTTTTTATTTTTATAAAACATGCTTGCTTGAGCTTTATCTAAGGAAAATTTAAAGCCTACAGATGAGGCCCATTTATCTATTTTTCCTATGCTTTTACTAGTGATTCATTCTGCATGTTTTATTCGAGATGGCGAATAACATGTAGCAAAATCATCCATATACAGGTTACTTTTAATTCCAACAGGTAGATTATTACTGATAACATTTATTGCTAAAGTTCCTTGTGTAACGACATTTTCAAGTGGAAGTGTTCTTGACGAAACATCACTTCTCACCTGAAAACTGCGATCTGTCAGAAAGTTTTGGATAACTTAGGTAAATGTCCGCGGATGCTGTTTTTATATAAAGTTTTTAATATTGCATACCTCCTTGTAGTACCGTATGCCTTTTCAATGTCAAAAAAGACAGCTACTGCAATTTGTTTTTGTTCAAAACCTTTATGTATGTGGTCTTCTAAGTTAGATAGAGAATCCAATATAGATGTTAGACTGTGACCGGAATTGAGTGGAAGTCAAAATTTTATTTTTTCGAATGTGCTATGCTATTCGAGCATTTACCATTTTCTCTAGTAATCTGCATAAACAACTTGTTAAAGAAATTGGTCTGTAATTATTTACATTAGTAGGATCCTTTCCAAGTTTTACCTTATCTTTATCATAACTCCCTTCTCAAAAAGGAAACGTGAAAAAAGATGTGACTGAAATAGGAAGAACTGGGCAAGTGAAATCCTGCTGCTAAAAATAAACTCAGCCAATACTGAAAAAAAATACTTAGTCCAAACTAGAAAGCAAAAAGTCTTTAAGAAGAAAAATATTAACCCTTTTTAAAGTAAAACATACCAAAGAAAAAATCTGCTTATCAAATGAAAAAAAAAATTCTCAGAACACAAATAATTCACCTGGGAAACTTAAGACCACTTATTTATAGCACGAGAACAAAGACTATTCATCTAGAAAGGCGAAAAACAATACTCCTTTTGTAACTAAGAAAACACAACAAAACTCAGAATTTTGAAAAATCACTCTCCATTCAAGACATACTGACGCAATTGAGTTCGAGTTCCGCCTAAATGAGATAAGTTGCACAACAGCTTTATAATTAATTTTTTTAATTAACTCCCAATTAGTGTTATGTGAGGTACAATAAAAGTCTGCGACAAAAAAAAATCGCTCATTATTTATAAATTATATTTACATAGTGTGCACACACACACACACACACACACACACACAAACATAGACATAAGCACGAATCATAAGCACTCGCGTAAATATGTATCCGCGATTTTTTGCCAAATATGTAATACATGGCTCATCCTGAATCAGTTGCGAAAATTACGACAGTAGTAATCATAACACAGGAATTTTTTTTCCGATCCGGTGGTTACATTATCAACAATCTTTATTCCTGACCTTAAGGTTACAACGAAAAATGAGAAATCTTGATTCCTGTTCCAAAATATTTGTTTTTTATTCAGTCGAGACCTTTTTTCTGATTTTAAAGATGCACTGACAAATCTTCACTTGCTAATTAATGGTTCTTCACATGAGAAATATTTATCCCCATCCCAAAATATTCTCTTTTTTTTAACGAGATCGTTTTTCTTCTTTCTTTACGGTAAATGCCAAATAAATAACAGATTAAAGATTTGTATATTTATTGGTCAAAAACTGGAAATGTTTGTTTTTTTTTTCCTTGAATTCTGCAGAGTACATATTACTACTACTACTACTACCGGTACTAATAATAATAATAATAATAATAATAATAATAATAATAATAATAATAATGTTTTGACAAAATTAATATTTGATGCCAGCCGTCTTTGTTTCACATGTACTACCGGAGAAATGCCAAAAGATGTTAAATGAACTGTTAGTTTAACTATCTTGAAAGAATGAGTAGCCGTTTAAATTTAAAGCTACCATCAGGTGGAAAAAGTATTGACAAACTACCAATCAATTATAACATTACCATAATCATTTCTGCGTGTATATTTTGCCTTTGCGTCTACTTTGTCAAAGCCTCCAACAGGAATCGTGCAGATCCCTTTACTCACCACAACGCATTAATACGAACGAGAAAGGAATCCCTCCAGTGCGATGGGCCTGGTCTCGGTCAATCATACATTGGAAACTGCTCAACTACAAAAAAAAAAAAACTCGAACAACAGCGAAAAACTTGCCAAGACACACAAGAAAAATATGGGAATTGATAGGACACGTCTGTGAAACAATCTATACATACAAACATACATACATACATACATACATACATACATACATACATACATATATATATATATATATATATATATATATATATATATATATATATATATATATATATATATATATATATATATATTTACATCAAGAGGAGGAAGAAGCATGGTTTTTATATAATAATTTCAACAAATTTTCCTTTTTCTTTTATGGATCTTGTTTCTTATTTTCTTTGCTGTATATCTATGTAAGCATATTAAATACAAACTACACGGATTTTTATTCTCTTTTGTATGTGCAATTAAGATATACACAGATTTCTATTTTTTCAGTGAAAGACGTAAAAATACCGGAGGGACTCGTTCATACGGTCCGTTATAATTCGGTAATGATGTTTTGTCATTATGATTAAACAGCTAAGTAATGAAGAACAAATTGCATCATAACTACGTTGTCTAGATATATCAAAATATACGCAATAGTTTTCGAGAGGTCTCGTCATCAATATGAGAACAAAAGTTCTCGAAAAAAATTTGGATAACATGGCTGAAACACAGCGGGGAGGGGTCACTTGGACCGGGAGACCGGGACGAGATCATTCAAAACGGCAGAGCTTAATCAATGGGAGGAGAGGGTCAGGTGCAGGGACAAGGTCGGAGGGATTTCCCAGTGTTGAGATCACCAGGTAGCTTACAGAGACACGTAAATTTAAGTAAACATGAATGTGCAACGAACCTATTGCTAATACATACATATATACAATATATATACACACACATATATATATACACATATATCTCCTTCATGGAAACAGTAAAAAAAAGACCTGACTCAACGCCAAAAACCTAATAACACCTTTCTGCAACTGACCGCTTATTAAATAACATTATACATCGTACAAAGACCAATAACAATAAGTATGTTACTTTTATCCACGTACTGTGGTTAGTTGTACGGATTCGCATTAAACCTCAAATTTGAAAGTCGTAAGAATAGTTTTACATAACCAATAGCTGTATATAAAAAAAATCTTTAATTTCTGCAACAAATACGAAAAGTCCGGAGCCATTCTAAACGCTAATCAAGTCTTTGCTTCCTTTTCCAACCATTGACTATATAACGTAAATTTATATGTCCTCCGGACAGATACACGAAAAACAAGTTAATAAATATGAACACATATGTGAATGCAAAGATCTAATAATAATAATAATA
>NC_089770.1:24904571-24914571 GCF_040412425.1 Macrobrachium rosenbergii | reverse complement strand
AGCATATATAAATACCTCACTAGTGTTTTGATAAACTTAGTCTGATTTCTCACATGATTAGTAAGCTTTTTTCAAGGATCACTGTTGCCTTTGAAGTACTCAGTCGTATTTTTAATGTCATGAGAGTTCAAGTATCTGGCTGAAGTGAGGCAAATTTTTGAATTCTATGATTAGTAGTGTAATAACCAGGTACTTGGAAGAATTCGTGACATTATACGCAATATATATATATATATATATATATATATATATATATATATATATATATATATATATATATATATATATATATATAGAGAGAGAGAGAGAGAGAGAGAGAGAGAGAGAGAGAGAGAGAGAGAGAGAGAGAGAGAGAGAGAGAGAGAGAGAGAGAGAGAGAGAGAGAGAGAGAGAGAGAGAGAGAAAAGCATATATATGTTTGTGGTGTATCTGTCAAATGAAATGAAAGGGGGCTTTCTCTACCGATGGGAGATACTGTTAATTATCAACAAGAACACTGTGTACAAATTAACTGCAATCCAAAGAAGCAATGAATTCTCAAATTCCAACTTAATGTGAAGTGAAACTTCTTAACTTTAAGAGACACAAATTAAAGCTTCTCGAAGTTAGTTCATTTTTATTTTCTTTCTCAGAAGCACACAAATATCATCAACGAAAACCACCAGGAAGTATATATTTATCTAAAGTACGAATGTTGAGAGCAAACACAAGAATCGAGATTCAATCAATTCAGGTAACTTCTTGATCTTCAAGGTTAACAAAATCCCAACTATGGAATTTGGTCAAAGATTCTAATGTTGGAAGAGAAGGATTTAAGTTCTTCTGCTGATTATTATGGACTGCACATAGTAGTTATATCTAGTTATATCTCTATGTACCTAACTGCATATGTATGTATGTATGCATGGTGAGTGTGTGTGTGTGTGTGTGTGTGTATATATATATATATATATATATATATATATATATATATATATATATATATATATATATATATATATATATATGTATATATATATATATATATATATATATATATATATATATATATATATATATATATATATATTATATACTGTATATATATATATATATATATATATATATATATATATATATATATATATTATATACTGTGTATATATATATATATATATATATATATATATATATATATTATATACTGTATATATATATATATATATATATATATATATATTATATACTGTATGTATATATATATATATATATATATATATATATATATATATATATATATATATATTATGTGAGTGTGCACTGTATATATATCACAAACATTAAGCTTCAAATTTTTAATATGGAATTCACTCACTCAAACTCGGAATAACATACACCAAAGGGGATTTTATAAGTGATAAGCGATCCGTCACCACAGGGACTCGAACTACTAAATGGTTGGAAACGATGACTTTTCAGTGATGCTTGCCATTCAGAGGATCGCTAATCACTTATAAATTCCCCTTCGGCGCATGCTATCCCAAGGTTGAGTGGATTTATATTAAAAATTTTTAGCTTAATGTTTGTGAATATAAAAAATGTCACGGTGTACGTGACACACACACACACACTATATATATATATATATATTATATATATATATATATATATATATATATATATATATATATATATATGTATGTATGTATGTATGTATGTATGTATGTATGTATATATAATATATATATATATATATATATATATATATATATATATATATATATATATATATATATATATATATATATATATATATATATATATATAAAATATGTAGCTCATAAAAAGCCTTATATTTTGATTGAATTCTTTAACAAATATTTTTAATAAATATATATATATATATATATATATATATATATATATATATATATATATATATATATCCATCCGACAGGTACATGTATGTATGAGCAGCAGTACTTTTAATCCTTCCCATGGTCAGGTAGGCAACGTGACCTCGTTGTGATTATGGAACGAGTGTTCGTTTCCCAGCTACCGAACATCATAAGTGCTTCACACATCTTGCACTTGGATCTAAGCTTTGTAGTGACAAGCATATCCAAAAAGCGCTAAGAATTCGAGAAGAGTGCACACTGGTATTATATATATATATATATATATATATATATATATATATATATATATATATATATATATATATATATATATATATATATATATATACACAAAAGTCCTTTCCCTAATAGGGGAAGACTCCTAATAATATATGAGACAATAATAATGGCCATACGCCCCCATTACTCACTAAATCAAGGATAAACCTTTTGATCATAAAACTTCAAAATCATTTGTCATTTTATGTAACTATGCAGGAAACTCAACACTCACTTCATAGATATTCTGAAGACGTCCTCTATACCATCTACCCAGCACCTCCAGGGTTTTTGTCTCCTTTCTACCGACAGTTGCGAATTACATTCCATTTGATCATTTTATCATCCTCTATAGAGACTCTTGTTCCCTTCCTGGCCTTCTGCATCCACCTTACTCCTTCCTCGTCTATTGTGACCCAGCTCTTCTCTCATCCTACCGGCTTCTACTACATTTTCTCCCAGGTGATGCACTGCGTCAGTTTTTCCATCCATACTAACATACTATGCTTTATTATAGCTACCTTTTACCATCATAATCTTAGTCTCGCTCACATCCACTTTCACACTCCTATTAAAAAAAAAAAGCTGCTCTTCACATTTCTTAATCATCTCTATACCACCTCGAAACTTAAGCTACCTTACATTCCCTTTACTAGTTTTCTTACCCACTTACATTTCTTCTTTTGATTTCATGTACTGAACGACAATGGAGACATTACACCCTTGTCTCAGACCCACTTGCATATCAGAGCAGGCACTCTATTACCTGTTGGTCTCGCACATGATTCCACTTATCTTAACTTTTAATTGCTCTATGCAGACAACTTTCTATACCACACATCTTCAGCACATTCCACACTGCATCTGCAGAAACCCTATCATGATCCTTTTCTAGTTTACAATAAGAACATGAACTATTTTTCTTTATTCCCAAAATTCTCCCACAACTGTTTAAACAAACACCTACGCTAAACACCATCTTCTTAAATAATCTACGCTTCTGTTTCTGTACTGCTTTTTCAAACTAACCCTACTAGACACTTTTCCCAGCATATTATAAAAGGTATGTACTGCACATCTAAGTTCAGGTATGTCAGGGTATGGACCACACTGGCAAACCACAACAATAGTCTAACAACTGGCTGCCTAATTCACTCCCTAGGTTAAAATAGGCATAATGAATTTTTGTCAATGATACTTGGATTTAAAAAGATATAATGTGATAAAAATACTTATTTTTCACTAACCACAAGCTCATACCAAAAGATTTTCTTTTAAAAGCAAATTGCAACTCATACAAGTCTCCCAGAAGAAAATAATGGCAAAGCTCGTATATTATTCATCTGGTGTAACAAAGCTGTACTTTAATTACACAAAAGGAATGCAAAGACATATCTTGTATACAAATTACATAGGTAGCAATTTTTATTGAGGACGAAACAATGGCAACGTACTTTAAAGATTTCCAAATGTTGAATACACACTTAAACTGGCACGCGCATCAACACGTACACAGCAAGTTCAAAATTGAATCCTTCAATTCTGAGTTGAATATGGACATCAGTCTACCAATCCAAGTGACCTTGTAAAATAAAAAAATATAAAAAATTCATACTATCGTTGCATTAACTTTATCAAAAATACTTTAGTCATTAGGGGAAAATTAGAATCCTAGTGAATATCACATTTTTCAAGTTATCTCCGATGAAGCAAGAATAACCCACATCTGGATTCGCACTTTTAATAAGCATCAATTCATGCAAGATTACTTCAAGTTCACGTGAACTGCAAACTGACTTGTTTGTCTAACTTTCCATCCGCTACTTCAAACAATTCATGAGCTGCATGTGTAATCATCATCTCCTAACCCAAGCGACGCAAAATACCGCTATGAAATTACTCAACTCATGTTTATCCTGTGCTTTTTACTTCCACAAATTCCTGCTTATCTCCACCCTCCTGCCCCATAGTTTTCTTCCATGTAGGTCTGATTCTTTTAACTACTACTGAACCCAGACAAGCCATACAGGCACTATCATACTATTCTCCCAGGTGTTCTGTCTAGGACATGACCAAGACATTTCCATCATTTCATCATCATCTCATCTATAAGTGGAACTTTCGTAATTTTCCTTATGACATTTCTAACTGTTGTATAGATAACAAATATATGTATTCATATACACTTTTATTATTATTTTACAGGAAGTATGCTTATGTTACCTTTGATATTCCATTCATGTTTAACCATTTATACGTTCTTATAAGTACTGTAAGATCACTAGCTGAATTATGCAACGTGGCAACATTGTATTCTAGCAGAAAATACTTTTGTCTTTCCAGCCAAGTGCGATGCATAAGATAGCCAGTGGTCACTGACGAGTGACGAGCATCAGATCTTATCCTCTGCTCTCACATTTGTTTCCGTCTCTTGATTAAATGGGAGTGGAAAGAATCTACTTTTTCATTTCATCACCCTTCAGTGTGAAGACATTACATGTTGCAGTGAGACATCACATTACATGGCGCAGTGTTATGTAGCCACTCCCTCGATAGAGACTTTAATTGGCCAGACCCTAAATTCGAAATTCAAGCAACCGTCATTGGTGTATTCGCCTCTCACCTTGGATCTTACAGTGACTCAGGATATCATCGACAGTATCTATGTGCATACAGTGTCTCCAGGAGTGATATAGTGTTTGTGAAGGCAGTATTAGTATTAATGTGTTAGTGCAGTGTGATGTTGCGAGCCACCAGACAGCCTCCCCTTGTGAATGCATAAGGCTACTTAAATTTGCCCCCAGCGATTCCTTGGAGTGTCCCACCCCTCTCAAGCATCGATAGACACTGAGAGCCCAGAAGACAACTGACACACCACCCTATGCCCAGCCCACCACCACCACAACACACGTACGCACATACTCACCTCCATTCGCTCGAATTTCCAGCCTTCTTACAGCTCATTTTCGACAGGATCTTTTATTTTTAAATACTCCTGGTGCATTTCTTCATTTACCTACAGAGAACTGAACATTTTTCTTGCGCTCTAAAGATCCTGAGCTTTCGTATGATACCCAACTCAATATGGCTCAGCAAGAGGAACAGCTAATTGAATTATTGGATCAGAGAGGAGAGGATCATACGGATGATCCAACGGGAGACGGCAGATCCATGCATCCCCCCACTGCTGGTGATGATACCAGCCAGTGCACCTCATACATTTTCTTCAAACTTCCAGCTTGCAGGAGCAAGCTCGAAGGAGACAAGAGGAACAGACCTTCAGGCAACAAATGGAGCAATCAAGACAGGAAGATAACCAGCGATTCATGGCTCTGTTTACACTGCTGTCAGAACAGCTGGCAGCACCGCAACAGTCTCAGCAACCCCAGCAACCTAACACCACATTGGCACCCCCTGCCATGCCATTAGGAGCCCAACAGGTAAATACACCCATGACTTCTAGCCAGCCTAAGGTCCATCCCCCTCCAGTTCTGCAACAAGATGCAACATATCAAGCTTTTCGTCAATGGAGACTGTTTTGAGGATTATGCAGCCCTAGCTGGACTTGAGAGCTTGCATCAAGCAGCCCAGCTGATTCACCTGAGGACCTGCATCTCCCTGGAAGTTCAACGTCTGCTTACACATACACTAGGCATCCCTCATGACTCATCACTTTCCCTTACAAAGGTGTTGCATGCACTGCAAAAGCATTTTCGCAGTCTCAGAAATTAGGCCTTACGACGCAAAGAGTTATTGTCCTGCAAACAGGCTGTGGGAGAATCATTTGTAGATTACTATGTACGCCTCAAGGATTTCGCCGATGGAGTGGATTAATGCACTGGCAACCCCGCTTCCTACGCAGAAAAGAAGTTGCAAATGGTAATATTGATGGCAGTGAGGGATGAAGAGTTAATACAACGCCTTACAGCCCTCCAACTCTCATCCACCCTCGCAGATTTTGTGACTTGCTGCTGCTCCTTCGAGTCTACACATGCGACTGCATCAGCCATTGCATCTGCCCCTAGCCAGATCAGCGCTGTATCTACATACAAGAAGAATCAACGACTACGGAAGAAGAATTCTCATCGATCTCCCGACCAGCGTTCTCAGCATTCTACTAACGGTGACCCCTATCAAAACTCCTCTCGCAGGCACAACCCCGGACAGTGCCCAGCCTCAGGTGCCACCTGCAATAACTGTGGACGCACAGGTCATAGGCCGCGATCTCAGAAATGCCCTGCTAAGGATACCCAGTGCAGTGCCTGACAGAAACAGGGACACTTCGTGAAGATGTGCAGGTCTACCAAGACAAATCAGACTGGACTTACAGCTTCATCACCAACACCAAGTGGACACCGGCCCTCATCACCTACCAAGTCAAACTCCAGCTGCCGTCTCGTGGGTGCCAACTCAGATAATGAGTCCCCTACACCAGTCACTGTCTCCCTATCATTCAGTGACATCTCATCACATCTCCAGGTAATCCCCGACATAGGAGCAGACATTACAGTGATTGGCACCACACACCTGGATGCACTCCACATACCCAGGCCAAAACTATCACCTCCACCCATGACGGATGTGATGACCGCAGACGGATCCCCATGCCACCAGCTGTGGGATGTTTCCAAGCGACACTTTGCCTCGGCAACAAGTCATGTGTAGTGACCATACATGTTCACGAGGAAATCCAGACTGCCCTCCTCTCCCGTGGACATTGCCGAGCCCTTGCTATGGTGTCACCAGAATTCCCAAAGCCCATTCTGAAGGTTACACATGTCAACAGGTGTGCCCAGATTCCTGACTCTGCCATGACATCACCTGCAGCTGCTGAAGATTATTTTCTCCGCCATTTCAATGACGTACTCATATCCAAGGCAGATCTGCAGACTCAGCCACTAAAGAAGATGACAGGTCATCCAATGCGGATCCACCTGAAACCTGGTGCTACACCTTTTGCTGTACATACGCCCAGGCCCATTCTGTTCGCCCTCAGGGATCAAGTAAAAGAAGAACTTGACTCCTTAGTACAACAAGGAATCATCATGCCCGTAGGCGACGAACCCTCTGAATGGTGCCACCCCATGGTCCTGGTACCCAAGGACAAAGGTGTCTGCATCACTGTGGATTACACCCACTTAAATTCTCAAGTCGCCTTCCCAACACATCCATCGCCCACGCCCCATGACGTCATCCGCAACATCTCTCCTGCGGCGAAGCATTTCACGACAGCAGATGCCCTCCATGGCAAATGGAGTTGGCAGAGGAAGATCGCCATCTGACCACGTTTATAACCCTGTACGGAAGGTTTCAGCACTGCCGTGGCACGATGGGATTCGCAGCGACGGGTGATGCCTACTGCCTCCGTGCAGATATGGCTCTACAAGGTATTCCCAACTGTGTGAAGATTATAGATGACATCCTTATATCAGACGAGGATCTCCCTTCCCACCTGCAACACATAAACCAAATGCTGACCAGGTGCCGTAAATACGGCATTACCCTCAATAAGAAAAGTTCACCATAGCCACCCCTTAATTAAATTCTGCGGTTATGTCTTATCACCTGACGGCTTCACAGCAGACCCTGACAAGGTATCTGCTATACATGACTTCCCCATGCCATCCAATGTCACAGATATCAGGTCGTTTCTGGGTCTCGTCAACTAACTTGCCGACTTCACCCCAGATATCTCATCAGCAGCACAGCCTCTACGCCCGCCCACGAGCCCGAAATGCTCATTTATCTGGGTGCCTGACTATGAGCAAGCATTTAAGAATGTCAAGACAGCTCTAACTTCACCACCAGTCCTGGTACCTTTCAACCCAGGCTCGCCCATGATCCTGCAGACAGACGCCTCAAGCCTGTACGGCCTTGGCTATGCTCTACTTCGTCCAGTGTGGCTCCCATTTCCTCACGGACACGGAAACCCAATATACCACTATAGAGCTGGAGCTACTTGCAGTCACTTGAGCCATGGCTAAGTGCCGCCTATACCTATCTGGACTTCAGCATTTCACTGTGATGACTGACCATCGCCCCCCGATTCCTATCCTCAACCAATGCACCCTGGATGCCATTGAGAATCCACGCCTGCAACGCCTCAAGATAAGAGTGACCCCCTACATCTTCACCGCAGTATGGCGTGTGGGGGAACAGCTCTGCATACCAGAACGCCCTGTCTCGCTCCCCGACCAGTCGCCCTACACCTGAAGATGAGGAAGACTGCACCACCTCAACTGCCCATGTCAGGTGCATCATCACTAGTACCGCCACTTCCACCGACGATCAGGCAACAGGACCCATCAGCGAAGAAGATAGACCCCTACAGGAACTCCGCACTGCTGCAGTTCAGGATCAGGGCAACAGTCACCTCGTCCAGTATGTCTCCAATGGCTTCCCCACCAACAGCTACGACCTCCACGTCTCTGCCCTCCCATATTGGATGCTGGGGATAGCCTTTATGCGGATGGAGAGTTAGTGCTCTATGGGCCCAGGATCATCATCCCTGCAGCCCTCCGTACACGCACCTTGGCTCACCTTCATGACAGCCACCGAGGGATCGAAGCTACTCGACGTTGTGCAAGACAGACAGTATTTTGGCCAGGCATCAATGCTGACATAAAGAATACAGTAGAAGCTTGCAATGCTTGCCAACAGCTTCTCCCTAATCAGCAACAAGAACCCTACATGTGCGACAACCACCCAACCCGGCCCTTCGAAAGTGTGTCAGCCGACTTCTTTCGTGTTGAAGGGAAAGCATTCCTTGTTATAGCTGATGACTTTCAGGCTGGCCTGTGATTGTCCCCTGTGGAAGCGACACGACTGCAGCTAGGGTCACAAGAATGTTTTGTGTCTACTTCCGTGAAGTTGGTGTCCCACTCCGCTTACGGACGGATGGAGGATCCCCATTCTCCAGCCAAGACTTCAAGCAATTCACTGAATGCTGGGGAGCCCGCCATATCATCACTTCCCCGCATTACCCTCAGTACAATGGACATGCAGAAGCAGCAGTAAAAGCAGCCAAACATCTCATTATGACGACAGCCCCATCTGGGAATATAGATTGCGAAGATTTCGATAGAGGACTGCTGGAGCTTTGGAACACTCCGACCCCTACTGGACACTCCCCTGTGCAGATTCTCTATGGCCATCCTCTCCACACCTGTATTCTGGCCCACCCACTATCATTCACGGAAGAGTGGCAAACCAATACTGAGGGCTACGACCTTCGTACTGCTGCCCACGTCGACCAAGCCACAAACCACTACAATTCTCATGCCCACTCTCTAACCAGACTCACCATCGGCCAGCAAGTCAGGATACAGGACACCAAGACACTATGATGGAACAAGGTTGGCATCGTGATGGGCCATGGCAGGTCAAGACAGGAAGAGGTGCGCCTTCCCACTGGCCGCATTTGGTTCCGAAACCAAAGACATCTGCGCCCAATACCTAACAAGAGTGATGACCCTTTCCCTCAAGTCCCTACACCCCCTTGCTTTGGCAGGAAAGAGAGCCATCACTCGGCACCCCCAGTGCCCCTCGTTGTTCACCCAAACTCGCTGGAAGAAGTCAATGTTCCGCTCAAGACGATGCTACAAGCATAAAGGGGGAAGGAGGTGTATAGATATCAAATATATGTATTCATATACACTTTTATTATTATTTTACAGGAAGAAGTATGCTTATGTTACCATTGATATTCCATTCATGTTTAACCATTTATACGTTCTTATAAGTACTGTAAGATCACTAGCTGAATTATGCAACGTGGCAACATTGTATTTTAGCAGATAATACTTTTTGTCTTTCCAGCCAAGTGCGATGCATAAGATAGCTAG
>NC_089770.1:24839184-24904071 GCF_040412425.1 Macrobrachium rosenbergii | reverse complement strand
ATAACAAATAAAAATAAAAATAAATAAAATAACAATAAAAATAAATAAATAAATAAAATAAAAATAAAAAATAAAAAATAAAAAAAAATAAAATTAAATAAAAATAAATAAAAAACAAAAAATAAATAAATAACAAAAATAATAAAAAAAAAATAAATAAAATAACAAAAATAAATAATGAAAATAAAAATAAATAAAATAATAAAAAAAATAAAAAAATAAATAATTAAAAATAAAAATAAATAAAATTAAAATTAAAATAAAAATAAAAAAATAAATAAATAACAAAAATAAAAAAAAAAAAAATAAAAATAAAAAATAAAAAAAAATAACAACAAAAAAAATAAAAAATAAAATAAAAAAATAAAAAAACAAATAAAATAAAAATAAAAATAAATAAATAAAAATAAATAAAAAAAAATAAATAAATAAATAAATAAAAATAAATAAAAATAAAATAAACAAATAAAAATAAATAAATAAATAAAAAAAAAAAAAATTAAATTAAAATAAATAAATAAAAATAAATAAATAACAAAAATTTAATAACAAATAAAAACAAATTAAACAACAAAAATAAATAACAACAAATAAAAACAGATAAAAATAATTAAAAAATAAATAAAAAATAAAAAAAAAATAAATAAAAAACAATAAATAAATAAAAATAAATAACAAAAATAATAAAAATAAAAATAAATAAATAACAAAAAATAAATAAAGATGAAAATAAATAAAACAAAAAAATAAATAAATAAATAAATAAATATAAATAAAAAATAAAAATAAATAAAAAAATAAAAAAATATAACAAAATAAAAAATAAAAATAAAAATAAATAAAAATTAAAAATAAAATAAATAAAATAAAAAAAATAAAAATAAATTAAAAAAAAAATAAAAATAAAATTAACAAAATAAATAAATAATTAAATAACAATAAAAATAATAAAAAAAAATAAAAATAAATACATAAAAATAAAACAAAAAAAATAAATAAACCAAGTGCGATGCATAAGATAGCTAGTGGTCGCTGACGAGTGAAGAGCATCGGATCTTAGCCTCCGCTCTCACATTTGTTTCCGTCTCTTAATTAAATGGGAGTGGAAAGAATCTACTTTTTCATTTCATCACCCTTCAGTGTTGAAGACATTACATGTTGCAGTGAGTCATCACATTACAACTGTATACTGCTATCTGACTTCCAAGATCCCTCTTAAAGCTTTAATCTCCAATAAAAGAAATCTTTTAGCTATAGTTTCATAGTCATACCATTATTCATGTCCATATAGCAATACAGGCTGACCTAAGGTATATTCTTCTGTATGCAACTTTTAGTTACTGACTAAAAACTTCAAACCCGTGATTTCATACATCAGTACACTCAGGTCTTCCTCAGACCTTGGGCTACCAGTCATATTATCCCTCATTTCTCTTATTCACGACATCATAAAAGTGTTCTTATTCTTCTTCTCAAATTATGGGATTATTAATGAAAACAATTGGGATATTGATGCAAAAAAGTAAATAATAATAATAAACAAGCATGTTGTAGGTAGCAATGGATTATTCGAGAAACATTCAACGAATCCCCGATCGGCTAAACTATTTCCACTGTTATTTCAAACGAAATATGAATTGGTATGTTTCGATAAAAATGCTGATTCCAGGAAGGGTTATGACGATGTGTTAGCCAAACGGGATTACTTGCTCGAGCATTCGCAATATCCTACTCTTTCGCCAATTGCAAACAAATATTTATTATTCTGTGAGTTTTACAGGGACAAGTGGCCCTTTAATGCTTGTTGCTTACGGATGTGGGCCACTGTAAAGCGCCATATGAAATTGACCTCATTTTTTTTGTTAAATTCGTCGATCTTTGTTATACTTAAGCTGGCATTTTTGTTGAATCACATGTGCGCATTCTATATTGCTTAACGGGTTATTGGGAGTTTTGGCTTGCCCTAGTTTAAAATACAATAAAATAATAATACCAAGCTTGTGATTTTGACCACAGACGCTTTGCAAATGTAAATTAAAACTTGAAAAAGAAGTAAATAAAACGAAAAATACTTAATGTGCCGTTGAGCTTACAGCTGCACGTCAAACATGCAAAAGGTGTAAACATGAATAAGGCAGAGACGTTATACGCACTTAGTAAAAACATGAATATGTAAACAGATGCATAAGGTGTAAACATAAACAAGTAAGTATTTTTACGAAGCTGTCTTAAACTGAATATAAAGAAGTGTTTTTCCCTTTTTTAAGGAAAATGGCTTCTCGTTGAAATGATATATACGTACTGTAAACCGCATTTACATCATCAAACGTTTTCGTTAGTGATTGTAAGTTCAAAGAAGTCAATTGGGGATAAAGTTTGTGCTTCCTTTTGAAGCATGTCATAAAATCACGTCGGAAGCTTATCGCATACACATGACAAACAGGGTGAATTAAATCAAAGACTGTAAGAGGAGAACTAATCTTTGGCAAATGTTGGATAATCGTATGAAGCACTGGTTAGGACTACCAGTAAGGTACTGACTTGCATTTAGCCCCGTTTTGTGATGCAAGTGCGATAAGTTGCCGATATGTTCAACTGCAGTGTGGATGTGCCCCAAGTATACAGAAACGCTCTCTGTAACTTTGAAATATACCTGCAGTTGGCTATACAGTAATTATTTCTTGTAAAGTTGTATTTAGTTGTGTTTACCAGTATCTGTATACCTATCTGTCTATCTCCAAATGTTATTGATGGATTTCCTTTTTTATATATTTTTTCTGGATGGGGGGGGGGGGGTTGAGAGTTATCCGTCAAGGAAAAATTTATTCGAATTTTAAAGCATAGGGGAGGCTCTATCTTCTTACTGAGTACCTTTTCTTGAATAATTTCGCTCACTATTTTAAAAGAAATGTTTGTTCTTTGATGGTCAATTTCTATTTCAAGAATTTTTCATCTGTGTTTACGCAACAACAAGAATAATATTTTTCAGAAATGGTTTCCATGAATTAGTTCCCATGATAAAAGGATAAATTGGATTTGCAACGAGTTAAAGGTCATTGGTCACTTCCAATGTCATTATTAAAGGGATCTTTACGTTTAAGAGGAGCTGAAATATTGCCCTCAGCGAAGGAGTTTTAATTTTCACTTCTTTTTTATTTTAGTTGTACTCCCCTGATTTTTCTCTTAGTTACCAAGTGCTTAATGCTCTTATTATACCATCTCTGTACCATCCCAGCTAGTTAGGTTTCCATAAAAAGGCAAGATGTGCAAGTAACAAATTACGCATTACTATAACAAAAACTGTTACGAGGGCAGTAACAACGAAATATAAACGAGCCATCATAAAGCATTGGATAAAAGTGTCTTAATCTGCACTCAATTTACATAATCAGTACGCACAAACGAGGAGAAAAACCGAGAATATCCTGGGTTGATAGACAAGCAAGTTTTAGAATGAACGGTTACTAATATCTAGGATGGAGTGAGGGTGTCTAAGGTCAAGTTCAGTGGTACAGTCTAAAATGAGGGTTCATGTGTTCCTGATGAACTTCCCATGCGTGTGTCTGGACTACATGATGCTGAGGAAATTTTCTGTTCACATGGTTTATCTCTGATTCAAAACTGAGTTAGTGTGACAGTGACTACTGGCTTGTTTACTCAAGGGTAACTCTCGTTTAATTAAAATTGTTTATTGGTGCAAAAACTTGTTTATTGGTGCAAAAACATGTTTACACAAATCACCATAACGCAAGAAGTCCAAGAACAAAAATATACGCAAGACCTTCCCCAATTCCTCACCAGGAGACTCCTAAATGAAGCATTTTCAGGAGTACAGTTGACGCCAACGTCCCTTTTAAATACTAGTTTGCATAAGGAAAATATTCTGAATTCCGCTTCGCATCCGAAAACCCGTAAGAAATATTAATGCTAAATGCTCTTACAGCTCTACATCACGAATAAATGAGAATATAATCGTGGGCGTCTACAGCCCATTTAACCTCTGGTTTGCATCAAGAAAAATATTCTGAATTCTGGTTTTCTTCAGAAAATGTGTACCCAGCTTTTATGCTAAATGCTCTCTGGCACATACTGTACCAAGTTATGAATAAAATGCAATATACCCACAAACACCCAACCTGAAGCGAGATTGGGAACAGAATGCGAACAAAGGCTGGAGAAAATAACGTCGAGTTAGTAACTAATTTACGGGTGCTAATGACTTTAAACTGCCCCGCACTTGCTGGAAGGGTGGAGAGATTGCAAAAGATAAAGAAATGGACCTGAGATTTTAATGTTTGGTTTTAGTATCTGAAATTATTATTATTATTATTATTATTATTATTATTATTATTATTATTATTATTATTATTATTATTATTATTATTATTATTATTAATTAATTAATTAATTAAGCTGCAAAAATCATTGGAATAGATAAAAAGGAAACTGCTAATATTTTTTTCTTCATGACCAAGTGGAGAAATATTTAAAAAACGGTGATACTATGTGTTCGTGTAACTGCTGTAGCTACCTGGAGAACATGCTGGTAGTTGCGGAATCGTCACTAGTGAACGCACAAGTGACAAATAGCACTATCTGACAAGGTTTGGAAACAAAAATCAGTATAAGCATTGGTTGATTGAAATTTAGGCTGGCAAGTCAAGCACTGGGCCACTTTCGGCCACTCAGTGCTAAGGCAGTGAAACGCAGGAGTTTTGAGTGGTTGGACGATAGGACTCAGAGATCTAGAAATTTAAGGAGATAAAGTACAAGGAGAAATCCCCACATTTGCACTAAGAATTAGACAGTTGAGAGGATGGACAGCAAGATTGAAGAAATGAAGTGGGACTGGAGGTATACGAGTAGTTAACGGCTAAACAGTGGGTGCAGCTAGAGGCCGAGGGACGTTGCAAACACCCTTTATCGTGGCAACAGTGCACCACGTGAAGTGCGCTGACGGCATTGCCCCCTACGGAAAGCATCCGGGTCAAGAGCTATGAAAAAAAAGAAGTCATCAACTCCTCCTAGACCCAGAGCCCACACTTCCGTGACATTCCAGTGTAATCCATCAATAACGTTTTGGGATCTGTTATTTACCAGACGTGGATGAATAAATGACTTCTGTAAAGAACGTCAGTACCGCAAAACGACTATTAACATAGAATGTACTGTATTTTTTTATTTCCCAGAAATCAAACGCAATCATGCCAAGCACTGAAAATATACTTTCAAACTCACAATCTTCAAATACGTCTAACATTCAAAAACTAGACACTGTAATACTTTCCATTCCATAGCAATTAACTTGCCTGTAATGAAATATGAGCCGTTAATGAAAGTCAGCTTCTTTCTTGTTCATGATCAAAGCAGTAATATTACTGCTCATGGTAATTTCCTCCTTCCTATAACCCTGTAACCTCACCTTCACGTAGATCATATTGACGTTCGATAAACAACGTTTTATAATTAGTAATAGTACCGCTCACAAGAGAAAATCGAAACCATTCCACAAAAATGTAGATAAAAACTCTAAATATAAACTGATGATAATAATAATAATAATAATAATAATAATAATAATAATAATAATAATAATAGTGTAGAAAACTATGGCGACAGTAACTATATGAATAGCAATAAAAACTGTGGACATCACGATTATAAGGAGGAATAACAATGAAATTATAATAATTAGTACCCTTATCTTTTTACTATTCAACGAACCTACTAAAAGCAAATTGAACGTACTGAGGACATTACAGTTTATGTTTAAAGTCCTCTTAATGATATTACTCTAGAAGGTATGAAAAGTGTCCCAGAAAAAGTTAACAATTATATTTTACAGCAACTATTTTATGAAATCATGAATTAAGAATATCAATTCTTACACACACACACACACACACACACACACACACACACACACACACACACACACACACACACACACACATATATATATATATATATATATATATATATATATATATATATATATATATATATATATATATAAACATTATTATTATTATTATTATTATTATTATTATTATTATTATATACTACGAATACCGGTAGAATAAAGGTGCTATCAATATTGTGTGATAAACATGTCACTCTAATTCATTAAAATTGGAACAAAACTAAACAAATTAAAAAGATCATCATCAATATCATTATCACATCAAATGAACCTACAGAATGAGAACGCTCCACCGAATGCACGTTCCGCGAACATTTTCAAGTTTGGATTCACTCCGGGTAAAAACTGGAGCGCAGACGAGCTTCGCTTCAACGCGGGGAATTATCTTCCAAACTCATTTAATAATGTAAAAGGCCGCTGGCTGTATCGTATTATATAAACGTAGTGGGGTATTACCAGAGGAATCTCAAAATGGATTCCTTTATTAAACATTAATATGAACCTTCCTTTCATTTAAACCGATGATTCATCAGGTGAAGGTGGAACATAAAGAAGCATTTCCCTGTGCCAATAATTGTTATGACCTTTCCAGCAGCTGTTTACGTACATATTATGTGACTGTTTATTTTTAGTAGCATGATCTGATTTGATTTCAATAAGAAATTTAAAGCCAATAAGCCAGGCTCTTAGGCGCTTTCGCAATCCAGCGCTAAAACAGTGAAAAGAGGGAGTTGGAGTGGCTGGACAGCAAGAGAGCGATCCAAAAAATAAAGGAAACGAAATACAAGGCTCTAAAGATTTAACAAATAGAAAACTTCACAGTTGCACAAAGGAATCCACAGTTACAGGCCGAAGAGCAAGATGGAGAAAGGAAAGGTAGGTAAAGTAAAAGGCTGATAAGTGGGTGGAGCCAGGGGCCACAGGGACGATGCAAAAACCTTTTAGCAGCGCCTAAAGTGCGCTACGTAAGGTGCACGTGCGGCATTAACTCCCCACGGGGGTTTAGCTAATAAATTGTTGTATTTATGTACTTACTTTTATATATACTTTAACCATTTTTTAAACGAAACAGCATACTATACTACATGAGTTTGCTTAGGGTGTGTAGGGTTGTTGGGTTTCTACATCAGGGTTTTAATTAATGGTAAATAGTGAGAAAACCTCTGCTTGTGCTCAAACTGCTGTAGGGAGAGTATGTTACTGCGAGAAATAACAAATTTTACATATAATGTGTGGGATTCTTCTTCCTCTCAGATTAATCCCTTGTGAGGGTCGCTGTTTTTAACAAACGTGTGGAAAACACAAAAAAAAATAATCTAAATACAAAATAATCTAAGTTTCCACGATTAGTTTGATACTATCTACCAGATATATACTTATGAACGTATATATCATCAAGAAATATGTATGCTAGTGATACAGAAATAAATATAACGGTGAAAACTCGACTGGAATGTTAAGAAATTTTCAAAAGTTCGGGCATCTTCAGTCCTGCCTTTCTTACACATAGCCCATCAAAGCCTCACCTTTCAACCCAAACGCTTTTCACCGTGTCAACTGATTCAGCATATCCGATTATTATTATTATTATTATTATTATTATTATTATTATTATTATTATTATTATTATTACTCAGAAGATGAACCCTATTCATATAGAGCAAGCCAGGGGCCACTGACTTGAAATTCAAGCCTCCCAAGAATATGGTGTTCATTAAGATGAAGTAAGAGGAGGCAAAGGGAAATACGGGAAGAAGAGATCTCACTTATTAAAAATTAATAAAATAAATAAATCAATAAATAGATAAAAATGTATTAAAATGCAAGTAGAGTAGTATTAGGGTCGTAATGCATTGGATCTTTCCCTTGAACGTTTGAAGTTCCATGACATCCTCAGGGAGACTTCCACACTCCAACTGTGTGAGGAATAAGAGACCTCTTGAACTGAGAAGTTCAACAGCGTGGCACATTTACTGAATATTGGTGCTGCTGTTCAGCAGATCTGGTTGCTCTTGGCAGGAAAAGGGGATCAAGGATCAACAGTGAATGTGAAAGATCTCTGTTGAAATGCAACTTATGAAAAATTGACAAACAATAGACCATCCATCCATGGTCTAAGTCATAACTGCTAATATTAGGAAACAGAAACCTACCACCACGAACCGCTCTATCTAAAAGAGATAAATCGCTGGCAGAAGTATGCCAGCCATGCATGAGCACAGTATTCTAGTAAAGGAAGCACAAATGACTTAAAGTAGGTTGCAATGATTTTATCAATGTTATAAATATATGAGGCCTTTCGTACAATACCTAACTTTCGTGCGGTATTTTTTAACACTTTCATTGGATGTTTCTCAAAAATCAGATGAGTCAAAATTTACACCTACTGTAGAATAGGTAAAGCTTCAGACTCATTCAGCAAAATCCCACCCACCAGAAGGGGAGGATGAGGTGGAACGAGATCTGCTAATCAATAGTGTTTTCGTTTTACTGGAGTTCAGCCTCATAACCCATCGACTACACTATTAACTAATCCGCTCCATATCCTGACTAAGGCCAAGGGCAGCTTCATTCCTCATAAGTGGAGACTTTACAACAACCACAAGCGCTGCATCATCGGCATACTGAACAATCTTGTTTTCATGGCCAACAATTAATCACTTGTATACATTAAAAATAACAGCGAACCACGAACACTACCCTGTGAAACTCCAGACACATTGGGTCTTGGTTGGCTAAAGATCTCATCAACAGAAATTCATTGCTGCCTACCTGTCGGGAAATCTTGAAGTCAACCTAAGTGATATCCACCAACTCCAAGATTGGGAAGTTTATAAACTAGTGCCCTGTGATTTACTACATTGAAAGTAGCACTAAAATCTACTTGAATTACTTAACACTCACATCCCTTATTCAGGACCTCTTGCAAACGGAATGTCAAATCTAAATGAGCATCGCAGGTGCCTCGCTTCAGATTGATTTATTTGTGGATATTAAAACTGGCATCACAACATCTAGGTTATTGATGCCGTACAAAATTAAATAGAAAATTAAAAATATAAATAGGTTCAAAAAAAGTCTCATAAGAAATATCTAAAAAAATATATATATATATATATATATATATATATATATATATATATATATATATGTATATATATATATATATATAATACATATATATATAGACAGATATATATATATATATATATATATATATATATATATATATATATATATATATATATATATATATATATATATATATATATATCTGTAAAACATGACACATCTACACACACTGTGGATGTGAATGATCTAAATTTTTTTGAGGAGGCTCACCTCCCTAACAAACATATATAGCTGCTCTAAATTACAGTCCTCCCCAAGAATCGTTGCAAAGATGAAATGTCCATCTCTGTCACGTCCCCGAGAGAGGAACTTATGCCTTAGATTCCCAAGACTGGGACATTCGACCAGCAAATGTCTCACAGTCAAGGGCACAATACAGTCATCGCACAATAAATGATTTCTGCCAGATATCAAGAACCCATGAGTGAGTCTTGTATGTCCAATCCTAAGCCTGCACAGCATTGTTTCTGGTCTCCTTGGCACATAAGTATATGACCAAGAAGACATTGATGACGTAATACTGTGCATTTTTTGCAACGTTAAAATATTTTCCCAAAGGGACTGCCAACACTTTATAATTTTCTTATCTACTGCCGGATATACATCCTGATATGGTAGTAGACATCTTCTGGGTTCTGGAGAGGTGACTGCTGACTTTGCAAGTTATCAGCTTGCTCATTCCCAACCACCCCACATAGGAAGGGACCAAGCAAAAGTCTATTTCTTTACCTCTCCTTTTCACTAAAAGTAGCCATTCAAATATTTCTAAAATCAAAGGGTTTAGAGATAAAAGATTCCAACAACTGAAGAACACTTCTCGAGTCACAATATACAGTAAAACTATTTCCATTCTGAGTTAAAATTTCCTTCAAGGCCTTTGAAATTGCAAGCAGTTCTGCTGTAAAAATAGATGCAACAGACGATAATCTTCCACTTCTTTCTATATCAGGGAAGGCCACTCCAAAGCCAACGCCAGGTCAGTCATCCATGAAAATTGCAACGGAGTTATCATGTTAAAAGGAATGCTCTAAAAATACTGACCGCATTCCCTCATTTGACAGTTCTGCCTTGGTAAAATGAAAATATCTACAAAAGCTCTGGAAGGTTGAGGAGGGGGGGGGGACGCGCACGGTTAACTGATTACCTTACAGGTAGAAACTCTAAAATCTCCATCCTTGGCATCTTTAATTGCCCGCTTATACATTTTATTCTAAAAGCAAATGGTTGAGGTTGTTTGGGGCAATTCATAAAATTGCCAGTGCCTTTCATTTCTGATACAAATGCTGGTTAAGGACTTAGGGAGCCTATGAAATTATTTTGTACCAGCTCTGACCCACCTGACTTGGTAATGAAGATCCAGAGGCATCTCACGACCATCTACAATCATGGTCTCAGTTGGAGATGATTTAAATGCTCCTGTACACAATCTTACTCCTCCATAACGAATTAAATTGAGCATTTTAAGGCTATTAGGCCTTGCTGAAGTGTACACTTCACACCCATAAGTTAATTTTGAAAAGACAAAGGCTGTGTATAGTCTCAACATCTGAGTTCAGTCTGCACACCATGAAGTGTGAGACAGGACTTTCAGCACATTCAATGCCTTCAAGCCTTTTGTCTTAATATATTTCAGATGTGGAATTAAAGTCAGCTTGCTACCAAAAATCAACCCAAGAACTCTTGTTTCACCAACACAAGGGATTCTCTGCCCATGTATGAACAGATCTGGATCAGGATGGAATCCTCTTATACAGCAAAAGTGCATGGTTATCGTTTTACCAGCAGAAAATCTAAAATCATTCATCTCAGCCCACTTTACTACGTCATTATTGCAGAGCTGAAGACGGTGTTCACCCACTGCCATCTTTGTTGCTGCAAAGGATATCGAAAGGTCATCAACAAAAAGGGTATATGTTATATCTGGGGAAATTATTTTGGAAACCCCATTGATTGCTAAGGTGAACAAGGTTACACTTAAAACACTTCTCTGTGGCACTCCTTCTTGGTTGAATACAACTGACATTGTGGCTCCAACTCGAACCTGAAATAACCTATTTTTTAAACATGCCTTGATAAACAGAGGTAAACTGCCTCCCATGTTACATTCATAAAGAACCCTCAAAATGCCATATCTCCATGTTGTATCATAAGCCTTTCCTAGATCAAAGAAAACAGTGATGTGATGCTGCTTGTTAGCTAAAGCTTCACATAGTGAAGATTCCATGTGAACCAATACATCAGTTGTGTAATGCATACTTCAAAAACCACACTGAACAGGCGACAGATATCTACCACTTTCCAAGTACAACATCCAAAGAGTGTTCACCATTTTTTCCATGATCTTACACAATCAAGACATCAGTGCAATAGGACGGTAATTTTCTGTCTTTAATGGATCTTTCCCTGGTTTCACAATTCGCAGTAATTTTAACATCTCCCAAAGCTTAAGAAAGATATGTTATCAGTAAATTCTGTTAGTAAGGCTTAATATGAAAAGTCTGATAATTTCTGGGGTATGCTTAATCATTAAATATGTTATATCATCCACTCCAGGAGCTTATTCACTACATTTACTTAAGGTTGATTCAAATTCTCTCATAGTAAAAGGAACACTGAATTTTTCATCCCTTGATGCATTAGAATAAATTTCGACCAGTTCCATTAGCCTTCTTTGAGCTGAATAGGGTCAATTTTTCTTTGCAACTTTAACAAAATGATTAGCAAACTCATTTGCCACAAATCAGGGGTTCGCTACCTCACAACCATTGGTCTTGATAACTGGACGTTGACAAGGAGTAAATTTGCCTGCTATTTTTCTAACACTACCAAACTAAAGTCAGGGGTGTTTTCGAATTTAGTGAAGATATGAAATTTTCGAATTTAGTGAAGACATGAAAATTGTCCAAGATTTCTTTCGTGCTCTTTTACTTTCCATGCGGAAATGAGCTCTTGCTTTTCGAAATTCAACACAGTAATACTCACATTTTCGTCTGCAGTATCAGTTGAAAGCAGATCTCATAGTTCTATGAGTTTCCTGGCATTCTGAGTCCACCATGGAACTGGTCAACGGATAAATATAGATTGAAGACCAGCTAAGAACATAATTGTATTAAAAAAGTCAAGAGCATCATCTACACAGTGAAAGTCATCAGCAGAGTTATCCATTCAACCGTGTTCCTGGAATGATGCCCAATCAGCTTTACCAATGTTCCATTTAAGTAGCCTTGATGATGGAGTATTTGAAGCTGCCTTCACCACTATTGGAAAATGGTCACTGGTAAATCTATCATTTATCACCCTCCAATTAAAATCAATAAGGCAGTCATCACTGCACATAGATAAATCAGTTGTTGATAATGTGCATGTTTAAAAGTGAAAATGTGTAGACTCCCCTGTTACTATTCATATCTCCCAGAATGACAAAGGGACGTGGTAACTGTTGAATAAGGTATTTAAATTCATCTATGGGGAAGACGTCACTAGTTGGTAGATAGAGCATACCGTATATTTTCTTTCCAAATGGATCTGTACAACTATCACTTGCAGTGTACGGCATACTGCAAATTAAACAGGATTTTGTGGTGTGTCATTATGAATATATAAAGCTACACACCGATGGCTCCCTATATTTACTTTATAATAGGAATGATACGATGTATACTCGTGGGGTGGACATGTATTATTACCAATCATAGTCTCCTGAAAAGCTATATATACAAGTGACACTTCTGATATGAGCAGCCTTAGTTCTTCGCATTTCGCTCTTAATCCCTGACAGTTCCACTGGTGAAAATTAATGAATTCTACTTTGCTTTTGAGGCTGTTAAACCAGAACGTCTTTTAAGTACTTTCAGCTTGCTGTCTGGCTCCTGCTTTTTTTCCGGAAGGAGACCGATTATTTATGGCTGCCTTCCTTTTCAAAGGGTTATATATCTCAGGAACACCAGATAAAGTTGGCACTGCCTGAGTAGGGGTGTGAGGGTCAGACAAAATTGATACATCCTCCACAGCATAAGGAGACAAAAGCACTAGATACTGATAAAACAGCCTCCAATGAGGCAGGGGTGTTAGCCATAGCTGGCGCAGCCTCCAAAGAAGCCTACACACCCGGTATAGATGGTACAGCCTCCAGAGAGATGCAAGTGCCAGGTACACCTGGCACTGCCTCTGAAGAGGCAGGAGCACCAATCACTGGCTCTGCCTCCTTAGAGGGAGGAGCGCCAGAAATATCTGGTGCTGCCTCCAAAGAGGTGTGCCTGAAATCACTGGCACTGCCTCTAAAGAGCCAGGAGCCCCAGAAATTACTGGCGCAGCTACCAATGAGGCAGGAGCGCCAGAAATCACTGGCACAGCCTCCAAGGAGGCGGCAGTACAAGTCATCACTGATTTTCTATTTACATTACCTCCGGTAGCATCTGCACTTCTTCTTTGGTTGGCAGCAACACTGGAAAGGGATATTCCAGGTCTAACATACTGATACAACACTTTCTTTTGCCTCTCTAAACGTGATATGTTCAGTTACCCTTAATATTTGGATTGCTTTTTTTATATTGTACACATCACAATCAAGTGAAGATAAATGATGATTGTCTCCACAACGTATACATCTTGCTTCTTTATTGCGCACACCATGCTCTAGTTCACTACATTTAACACATATGGCAAGCTTGCCTTGTAGCTTCTGACTGCAAGGCCCTAACATAAGTCCAAATTCTTGACAATGAAAACATCTCCTCGGTCTTGGGATATATTGCTTAACCTTAAAATGCAACCAGGATGCTTCTTATTATATTAAGCAATTGAGCAGACATGAATGTAATATTTAAATTTGGAAGTGGAACTAAGGCTCTATTTATCTTCATTTTTTCAATTCTTATTACACCTTGATCTTTTAATTCTTGTACTAGCTTCTCCTTCGAGTACGTCATCAGTTGGGGTACATATTTCATTCCCTTAGAGTAATTCCAAAAAGCATGTACTGCACAGTCTACTTTAACTCCCCCAAGATGCGATAATGCTTTCAATTTTTCGCTGAGGCCGATTCAACTGTCAGTTTTCCTCGACCTTCATATGATATCTTAGGCTCTCACCCACAGCACTTTATAATGTATTAGTATCTTCCAGATTAAAAGTCAAATATTTATCATAAAAGGTTTCAAATATTCCTGGTCCTCTTTCACATACACTTCTCGTCAATTTCCCTTTGCTCTGTGCTGGAGCATAGGGTTTGTGTAATTATGCTAGAAGGTTTCCTAGCCTTTTCCAAACAAAGGTTGTCAGAGGAGGTTGCACTGATCGTCAACTGTGCCAAAACGGTATCATCACTCGATTCTTTATCGCTACTACTCTTAAAGATCGAATAGAGAAAAAAAATTAAGTAAATTTGAAACCTTAAAAAGATATCATCAGCCTTTTCATGGAGTTTATTCTTCCACCAATGGCACAAGTGAGAACTGACTCCCATATGTCCGCGCCCCTACCCTACCCAACAGGGGATGGCACAACACGCTTATAGTGGCCCAAGTGTAAGCCAAACTCGCTTGCTAGGACTGAGAGTATTACAAGAATACAATAATCTCCACCCTAACCACATTATGGGCAAACCGGATAGAATGCCCAGAGTCTATCGCCAGGGCCAGATACCCCTTGAGCTATCAATCTGATATCTCTCAGGTCCAACCATTATCGAGTAGATGATCCTACCACAGTTCCCACTATTTAGCTTCAGATATAAACCCAGTCCCAGCTATGATACCTTTTCCTATTTATCAGGTCCAATAAATTTTACCAAAAGTGGAAAATTCCACAAAAATTAACCCCAAGATATACATAATGATATATGGGATTCTTGGATTCAAACCCTGGAACAAATTCCAGGGGTTCAAAATCTCCTGCACCACATCACCACATCGAGGGAGTAACTGCTTCCAATATGCATATTGACTACCAGCTAACAATCCTTTAGATTCCACATTTATACAGTGGCTTAAAAAAATAAGTTTTTCTGAAAATTTGGAGAGCACAGGGAGAACAGAAATTGGTCTGTAGCTATTGCATTCTGCAGATATGCCATTCTTAGAAACAACCACCGTATTGCTAAGCTTGCGCTCATCTGCAAAGATACTACTTCGATAAAAAAACTATAGACTCTACTAATGTTGGGAGACAACACACTAGAAACCTTTTTAAAAAAACAAAGGGAAGATGCCATCAGGATCTTCTCCACCCTAACTATCAAGATTATCAAGAATTTTCCTAACATCCTACAGTGAAATGTAAATTTTGTAAGAATAGGTTCAGGATGACAAGTTATCAGGGAGAGGTGCATCCTCAGCTGATTGCTTAGCTTTAAAAGCTCGATGAAATAGTTCAGCTTTTACCTTAGGGCCAATAACCAATCTACCATCATCTGTTAGTAGTGGAGGAATGGAAAATGAGCCTGACCCAAAGATAGAAAATGCCAATTTGGTCCCAAACAGATGAGGCTGAGTAATTCAAGTTTCCTCTTTAAGGAATTACTGTAATTTCTCTCAGCTATGCAATAAATTCTATTCGCAGCATGGGTCCATTCAGCAAAAATGGTGTATTTTCACATGAACGATTTTGTCTCCATGTGTTGAATTTGGTCTGTTTGTCAAAGTAAGTTCTTGTACATATGTGATCAAGCCATGGCTGGTCATTTGTCCTGAATTTAAAGACCTTTCTAGGGACATACCTTACTAAAAACGCCGATTGGTTGTGATCAATCTACCAAAACAACAAACTTCAAGGAAATTCAGTTACAAGTTCTCTTGCAGGCGTTCTTTCATAAATACTAACACATCCGTCTAACCCAACCCGCCAATAACACACAGTCATACCCGGTAATATCCACAAGTTCTTTCGTAGGCAACAGCAAGAGTCTATGGGTAAACTTGTCCTCGTCCAAGGGGCCTTAACTCATACCACTGACCCCTGGTGGGTTGATGCGTTCAGAAAAAAGTGGAAAAAGATGTAGATCAAATTTACTGAAGCCAGGATGTTTTTTGAGTGGCTTCTTTCAGTTAAGGCTTAAATGGTCAAAGCAAAGTGAAAACTTAAATAATGTGAATGTGTGTGTGTGAGAGAGAGAGAGAGAGAGAGAGAGAGAGAGAGAGAGAGAGAGAGAGAGAGAGAGAGAGAGAGAAACCAAGGTAATGTGGAAAGGATTCTAGATTCTTGAAAGGAAAGGTATGAAAAGGAACAAGCAAAACCTAGAGGTGGGAGAGTATACCAAAAACCCGGCCGACGGAGGGAATAATTATTCCCAAGTAGGGCATTATTTTGGCCTATGAAATCTGTGTGCTTATGCTTTTCAGTGCTCCAGGAAGAAAAATAATTTTCGAAAGACTCATATTCTACATTACTTCCAGATCTGAAGAGTTATCCTTTTGATCTTGTTTTATTTATTTAAACTTTCACTTGCACGATGAGACGGTCAACCTTAATACCATATGAGTCCCAGACAGAAGGAAGCGAGGGTACTAAGGAAAAGGACGGAAGATTGTAATGAAATTTTTATGACAATATTTCTTAAGCTGCAGGTAACCGACATCTCTGATATAAAGACTCATATTAAAAGTTAGAAAACTAAACCTACACAGGAAAAGTGACTGGTTTCCAACAAGGTTGCAAAAGCTGAGACTGTTACTTCACTTTTTCTCTGATACATACACACATTATATATTATATATACATTATATATATATATATTATATATATATATATTATATATTATATTATATATATATATATATATATATATATATATATATATATATATATATATATATATATATATATATATATATATATATAAATGTTACGATCTCGCCTCTCGAGATCGACAGGTTCTTTAAAATAAACAAGCAATTGGGCTGTAATGACTGACGAGAGGTGACAAACAAAGGAGGGAGGAGCGAAAAAGTAACCTTAAAAATTAATTTATTTACAAAATAGCTATATACATAATATACAGTGAGTCAAGGTTCTGGGTGGCAAAAACACCAAATAATCAACTAACAATAATAATATTTAAAACTAGTCAACGAATCAATAAACACATCCACACTGCAATAACAAGGCCATAAAAAAAATCATAAAATCATACAGATACAAATAGAATAAACAATAACAAAATAGGCAGCATAACGACAATAACAATCTTAACAGAAACAAAACAATAGGCACCATAATACATAATTAAAATTAACACTGAAGCGGCATAATGTACATAGAGCAAAACGGGAACACTTCCGCAAACAATGAGGACCACAGTCCAGTGCCGGACGATCAAGACAGAGCCGATACGACAACCACCTCGTCCTTGGAAACAATATGGACGTCTTCCTAAAACGCTGGACGATCAAGACAGAGTTGATACAACAACCATCTCGTCCTCAGATACTCTCCGCTGCTCTGCTGCCAAGACTCTGCCTCTCTGCCGCTCTGAACCTGACTGGTCGTTCTGCCCTCCAGAACCTGACTGACGAAGTCTGACGCCATCCAACAGACGTCAACTAGCCAGCAACTGAAAACAAACAAAAACAAAGGAAGCAACAATCCACCAAGGGAACAATCGGCAAACGATTGTTCCTAACAATAAATATATATATATGGGCGTGTTTACATTATATATTTTTTCTTGTAAAAAAAAAATAAAACGCAAAATAAAAATTTGCTCTCGACCCTATAAAAATAAACAAAAAATGCGCTGAAGTTTTTCGGCATAATCGAGTTTTCTGTAGAGCGTATAATGCTGTATGAGTAGCGGCCCATGAAACTTTCAGCCAAGGCCCGATGGTGGGATGTCTGATAGCGCCGCCAGACGCACGATCATAGCTAACTTTAACCTAAAATAAAATAAAAACACAGGCTAGAGGGCTGAAATGTTGTATATTTGATGATTGGAGAGTGGATGATCGACATACCAATTTGCAGCCCTCTAGCCTCAGTAGTTTTTAAGATCTGAGGGCGGACAGAAAAAGTGCCGACGGACAGACAAAGCCATCTCGATAGTTTTCTTTTACAGAAAACTAAAACTCTATATGACCTAGTGATGAAAGCGGGCTGCAACGTGAACAAGCCCAGAGTTCGTTTCTCTGGGGCCGAAGGATTTAATTATCTAGACACCGTCAAATCCAGCTGATGGAAAAGCCCCAAAAACTGAGGCCGAAATCAGAAGCCACAACAATGAGGATCTTTACAACATTAGGAAATTTGTTGGGATGATATTCCCTTCGAATACAAGGGAACTGTATTTTTATTCTTGAATACAAAACTGGAAAAACAGGAAATGTATCCAAAATGGGAAATTTTCTGTTGGTGAATTTTGTGCGTTGGTTGAATCATCTGATTTCATGGCCAGAAAGTCAAAGGTCACCAAAATTGAATGAAAATAAAGTGAATGGGAAAAAACCATTTATAATTCTCTAAAAGACGGCAAGAACTTACAAAATATCCTATTGATCAAGTTAATATAAATATGGAAATATATATATACTTTTGAATACGTTATAGGAAGTTGTAAGTAATACGTTAACCAAGTTACTAACAACCCATTGCGAAAAGACTAACTGAAGAATATACGAAAAAGTCTGATACTGCATTTCTCTTTAGTTATGGTCCTTTTCCTCTCCCTAAACATTTACTGAATAGCCGGCATACTCCCTACACATTCTCTTCTTTCCTCACACATCTGACAACACTAACGGTACTAAACCTTTCCTTCTTACCATAGGCAAGGTATAAGACCCTCCAGTTATGGTAACCTGCTCTTTTAGGTCACTCCGAAATCAAACACTTGTTCTGTAGCGTTGGGCTGAGCCAGTCTGTACCACGGCCTTCCAATGCCTTGGATTTGAGTTCTTGTGTTTGAGTATGCAATCAAGAAATTTATTTATCCAAATATTTTCTTTACTTTGTCTACAAATAATCATGAGCATATTACTGTTATTATTTTTAGGTAAACTTAAAATATTGAGCAAAATCCTGGATTAGTGCGTTATAGATCTTCAGCGTCGCGTGATGTAATATAATATTCATGGATTACATTATAATATTAATAACCTTGTAGCTGCCTCCATATATTATGATACTGTATTATGTACAAAAGCTTTACTTTTCAAATGAAGCTCTCATTCAGCTCCTTGCCATTGGTTTCAAGAAACCAATATAATACTTAAACGTGATGCCATTCCTAAGGCAAGGGGGCTATTTTTATGGATGCGGGTGCACTGAGATTCAACAGCTAATCTTCTTAAATGGACTTTCTAACGGCAAGTTAAGCTGCCCGAATTGTCTTATACCCGCAGGACCTGGGACTACAGCTTTTTCTGTTGAGCAGGCATGAGTCTCATTCCATAGTTTTTCATTCATTTTATTTTTTATTAATTTTATTTATTTGTTTATCTATTTTGTTATTTATACCTTACTTTTTATTGTTTCATCCTCTCTCTTTCTGTACTAGGCAGTTTTTCCTATTGGAACCCTTGGGCAGATAGCTCTCTGCCTTTCCAGCGAGGTTTACAGTTCGTCTTATAATAATAATAATAATAATAATAATAATAATAATAAATAATAATAATAATAATAATAATAATAATATGGGAAATACAATTCTGGATTCCTAACCTTGGAATAACTGTTTACATAAAATATGGTGGAATGGAAAATGTAGACTTTATTGAATCAACTGAACTATACGGGGGTCTCGAACACACGACAAAACACTTTCAAATAATAATTGTTTTTCAAACATCTTACTGAACGAAGAGACTGACATTACTTCACGCTTGAGTGGCTACTGAAGTCATGACGGAAAAAATTTAAAACTTTTGCACATGAAACAGTAAATTGATCAAACTAAAAATTGGTATGCATTTATTTTTCAAATAATCAAGTCAATTCAAATGCAAGCTACGTGACCAATGAGTTTGGTTGATGAAACGGTCTTCGTACCTTTAACAATTACAATAAAAAGAGGAGCATTTGCCGACTCGTGAAAACTTTATAACTAGCTGGTATATAACTGAACAAGAATAAATTTATAAGGTCTATTCACATTAATTGCTGGCTGCAGTTCTGGTTAAAGGCTTAATGTTTTCTTAGTCAATGGGGCTTGCACGATGACAAAACTGAAAACAGTTACAAGCTCGATGGTCCTCAATTTCTAGGGTTTAAGGTAATTCCATGCTCATTGCATAGTGAATACTCGGATAAGAGTTAAGAATACTCGGATAAGAGCTAAGCAATTGACTATGATATACTGTATAAACTGACACAATGTTTAGTGCTACTATAATACAGACATATATATTTAAAGTTAAGTGGAGTATTAAAAAAAATATTCTTTAACATACATAATTAATGATTAAAATATGTACTTGTGTTTGTTAAGCTTAAGAAAATAGCAGCTTATTAGAAAAAAAATGGAAGAAAACGGGAGGACGGACATGCAACTACTTTCTCCAAAAATGAAACGCAGAGAGAATTCCCTTTCTAAATATATACACAGAAGTAAAAATTAATTTAATTTCTTTCCTATGCTGAAGACAAACTTCCATATAGAGATCACCTTTGGAGCTTTTTAATTACCGCGTAGAAAAGTAAGCAGGGTCTTCGAGCAAACATTTACATAGGACTTAATGGGAAACTTCAAGAATCTTACGTACGTAATATTAATGACAAACTTTACCATTTTCATATACATTAAATAAACATACATACTGTGAAAGTTTTACTGGCAGTTAACGACGCTTGCAATAGATTTTCAAAATTTTATATCGCATTTTACCTATGGGCACATGTAAATATCTACGTATACTAATCTATTTGTATCTATTCCCCCTCTACAGCCAATCTTCTCTCAGGAAGCCTTCTTTCAAGAGTTTATTACCTTTTAGTCTTATTCCAAATGAATGTCTACTCATTTTAAATAACAGCAACAAAAACAAAATAATAATAATAATAATAATAATAATAATAATAATAATAATAATAATAATAATAATAATAATAATAATAATAATAAATAGACTTAAAATGTATCCATTCTGAAGAGATAATACCGTTCAACTATGACACTGCAGCATAGGTTCTATAAAACAAAAATTCTCAGTTATGTCAAAACATACGTTTTATTCGTCAAAATAAAAAGAAGGAGGTAACAAAGCTGAGTTTGAGAATAACAGGGTTTGGTCGAGTTAGCAAGCTACCTATCTACAGGGGGAGACCAGGTCAGTTCCGGCCCCAAGCCCGGATAAACTATGATAGAAACAGCTGGAGGATGTTCATTAGTAACAGTGACCCGGGCTAGCGAATCAGTTGCGAAGCAGTAGTAGCTGAGTAAACAATTTAAGGTTGACAAGGCTTCTGAAGATTTCCAATTACCTAGTTTCTGATATCTTGTGAGAATGCTCAAAACCTTAACCAATACGCAAATCATCACCAACCTCAAAAGATTATATCTAGCAGGTTTCACTGAAATCTGGTAAAATATAGTTAACAGCAATTAATAACTACCATCATTTAGACAGAAGAGCCTCACCAGTAATAACTATAATACCCTGAACAAAAAATTATTAATTGCAATGAAAAGAAGAAAAAGAACCATAAGAAAAGAATACGAGAGAGCTGACTTCACTTAGACAACAAACCCCGAATAAAAATGTCTCCTCAATCCAATATTGAAAGAAACTACATTGAGGCAAAATATGTTGTTGTGACCTTCAGCCAAAGGTCACGTTTCCGGAGACGAAGGATTCCATTTTCAAGAGCCCGGCCAAATCCACCTGAGGGAAAACGACTGAACAAGAGACCAATTTCAGAGCGCAAACCGTTTAGACCTTTATAACAACGTTTCTGGGATTTAGTGGGATAATCTTCTACTCCAACACAATAAAAATTTTCCCCTTTATTCTTCAGAATAAAATGGGAAAACAGGATAATATCAAGAAAAGGAATACCCAACGCACGTGAGATTTCGAAGTTTATTATTACCATTATTATTAAAAGGCCCCTTACTCGCTAAACGTTAATGGATGGATGGATGTATGATATTTAGGGCAAAAGCCCAGGCACTGGGACCAAGAAGGCCATTCAGGGCCGTAATGAAGAGAAAATCAATTTTGTTAGGATAAATGAATTTATGAATTAATGAAGGTAATGATTAAAAAATGAAATGAAGTGATGTGACCAATAAATAAAGATATGAAGTTCAATGAATGATGTGATATATACATAATAAAAAATTTTGCTGTGAGATAAAAACTCTCTTTCTCTCTGAAAATTGTGCCTTTAAGGTAAAACGATATCCTCTCTCTCTCTCTCTCCTATTTTTCCCCCCTGATAAGTACAAGGACAGGTAATAACCACATTAAGTATTTGACCTGATCCTCCTAAAAATAATCATTACTTGGATAAGTTCTTTTTTCAGAGGCTGAGACGCAAAGTGGTCCACCAACATAAGGAAAACAACACGAAAATACCCTGGCATTAAGGCTCCGAATTCCGTGTTTTTCTTTAATTATTCAGTACGATTAAGAATGCTTTGTGGAAGAAAGGCTGCATTATTAATGTAATTAAGCCACTAAAACTTCTAAGAGAGTCAGCCCCACTTCAAGTAACATAAGATTAAATACGAAAGTTTACAGGACAATCTTTTCACTTTATGCTCAGAGAGAGAGAGAGAGAGAGAGAGAGAGAGAGAGAGAGAGAGAGAGAGAGAGAGAGAGAGAGAGAGAGAGAGAAACTAAAACTGTATGTATATAAAGCACATAATAATTTCAATAAAGCGAGTGTTTGAAGTAAACAACTATTTCGTGAATACACTCTAAATATATCTACAATAGTAATCGTTATGTTCTTGCTTTTATCTTAAATTAACTTTAAATTACATTTGAAGCTGAAAAAATGGCCGCCATTTTGACAGCTATGCTCTGAAATCAGTGAATAACTGAAATAGACGGGTTTGCTTTGAACAAAGCTCATACCCGAATTGCAGTCTCCTTGACAAGCAACCTACGGAAGTAAAGGCCTTTAAGTTTCTCTTCTAGGAAACCTCCTTCTTTGTATTTTTGGTATTTGGACCAGCTTTAGGTAATAGGAAACATATTGCAAACTCAACAAGCATATGTTATGTGTTGCAGACATACGCAATCAAGAAAAATTACTGGGAAAGCTAAAAGTCAAAAGCTATCACAATGGATGCTCGAGACAAAGATATCTCACAAACAACTTGTCAGAGACACACATCCAAATAAACTTTTTATGTCTCCCTCATCCAAACAACTTTGGTCACCCAGTACCACTTACTATCCGTTAAAAGGTAAAAGGGAATCTAACCTTTAAAAAAACAATAAGTAAAAAAAAATAAGGAGACGAAAGAGATTTGTGGTGGATTTCCTTTAGCACTCTGAGGAAAGCAAATTAAAGTTGTAGAAAGGATAATTTACGCTCAATAACCGACAATATCCTACCCTAA
The DNA here is from genome assembly GCF_040412425.1 of Macrobrachium rosenbergii. Taxonomy (NCBI): domain Eukaryota; kingdom Metazoa; phylum Arthropoda; class Malacostraca; order Decapoda; family Palaemonidae; genus Macrobrachium; species Macrobrachium rosenbergii. The sequence continues at coordinate 24,880,516 of NC_089770.1, read as the reverse complement.
ACTCTACAGTTAATTCACAAAAAAAAAATCTATTTTCTGGGACATCAAAACTTTACTTCAATCATTCCTTAACTGACTACTGCTTTGGATTAAAAATTATCTTTATATATTATTTCGATTTCTTTAAAAGTACATTTAATATCTACAACGACTGTACATGTTTGTACTTCCATTAATTTAATCAAACAATCTACATTTTCCTTCACAATTCAAGCCCTTTCAAAGTCTCGTCTCATTTACTCTTCCTGATAACCTCCTTTTATATTTCATAAAAACTTTGACTCTCAGTAACTCATTTGCATGTATCAAGGAGACCTCTCTCGGAGGCAGAAAAATTAGTTTGGGCGTTCCTTCAAACATATTGGGTATTTGCATAATTTACGTAGTGCACCCAGATGTCTCCAAGCGTGATTTTGAAATCCTCATTTTCTTATTTTCAGAAGTTCAACTTATTTTTTTTCCTGAGCAAATCACAGGTCATGAAGATCATTATTTTATCATGCAAAACAAGATATATTCTTTCTGATAATAGAGGTAGAACATACGGAATACAGAGCAGACATCTTTATATGGTATTAATATCCCTTGTCATATATATGACAAAACTTTTATTTGTCTCACTTATTATGGCAAAAATTATAACAAAAACTAATTTACTTACTGCATTATATTTAACACAAGAAAATACTTTGTTGCAAAAACAAATTATAAACTTGAAAGATAATTGATATTAGATTCTTGAAAACCCTTACTAAAAATAAATATAATTAAAGACACTTCACCATCTCCTGTCCTGTGGACTTTCTGCCTGAATTCTTTTTCCAGATTTCCCAATCTTTCTCGCAGGCTTGCTTCCTGATACTTCCGTACCATCTACTCGTCCTCTCTTCTCATCACATGTCCAAACCATCCCAATCTTTGAGATCTTGTGGTTTTCACACGCATCTGGACACGAAATTTATCTATCATTCATAATTCGATAATCACGACCTTCCCCCGTCTTGAATCTTAGCGTTCAATAATCAGAACTCTTGTAAGTCTTCTCCATTTTCCTATTCAAGTTTCCATGTTTCTGCTGTATAGCAAGGTATAAGCCATGTAAGTCCATCAGAAGTCTTTACTCGCTCTGCCATTAGTCTAGTTCTCTCTCTCTCTCTCTCTCTCTCTCTCTCTCTCTCTCTCTCTCTCTCATTCATGCTGCAGTTGATTTGCTACTGCTCTCTCAGCTCCTGCTTTGCAGTCCGGTGTAACTATCAAGGAATATAAATGTTCTACCTCTTCTAAGACCTGCCCTCTACCACAATAGGGTTCTCAACTCTTTCACCCACTCACACCTGAATTGCTGAATCATAGCAACAGCCCTTTGATACTTCATATGCCTACACAGAAAGGTCATCAGCAGCATGTGGAAAACTCCTACACAATATGCGCCGCTCACCTATATCTTGAATGCACACACTGCCTAGGTAAGTCCCACCATTTTTAAGACCTCTTTCCCTCCACTCCACCTATCCACCACTTTCTAGGTCTTCCTCCAGTTTCACATCTACACTTCTAAATTGTACACTTTTTCCCCAGAGCTATATTTCTCCATTCTTTGCACATGCCCATAGCACCCAAGGATCCAATTTTTCACCTACTCTTAACATTTTACTAGTTCTTTGACATCTCTATATTTCTCACCCTTAACAACTCCTCTTATGCCACAAGTATTTCACAAGCATGTCATCTTTTATCTTTTTTTTTTTTGTTTTTGTTTCATTCACTTCACTTACAACTGAAGTGGCGAAAAAATCCCTTCATACATTCACACCCTAGCTTCCATAAACTTTCCAAGTTTCTTCCCAATCTTTTGCTAGCACTCTGCTACATTCCTTATTTCACTTAATTTGTGACTCACCTATTCTCTCATATACAAACATTATATTCTCTCACGTGCTTATATTATTCTACCCTCCATTATATCCACTGGTCCATCTTCTTGGTTTTCATTTACACTCATAAGCTTTCTCTTACTCATGTTTGCACTCAACTTTCTCCTCTTGCTAACACTTGCAAAACAGTTCACTATTTTTGCAGTAAACTTTCTTTGCATTATCCCCAATCAGGAATGTATCATTTGCACGCATCAGCCACTAAACATCCAGTCATAACACGTTTTCTCTTCCCATAACTCCGCAAGTGCATCTACTGCCCTTTTATTAAATTCTTGCATCACTCCACTTTTGAATATAACGACAAGCCATGACAACACACCTACTTTTTTCTCATCCCACTGCTTATATATTATATACATACATACATTAAGCTACAAATTTCATTTAATATCCAAATCGCTCTACCTCGAAAATAACTGAATATATATATATATATATATATATATATATATATATATATATATATATATATATATATATATATATACATATATATATATACATATAATTCCTCCTAGTGTACAAACAGAGAGAGTTTGATGGAACTACTCTCACCTTATGTTCGATTTCCGTGTCCTTTCTCGTTCTCTCTGGCTTCATTGCTCTGCAATGTTTCAGTAATAAAACGCTCCTCTCTCTTCCAACCATCCATTTCCCATTCTCAAGATATGACGCTATCATCCCTTGATTCTGTATTATCCTCATTCTCGTCAAAATCAAATTTTTTGTATTCCTTTTTCTTTTGAGTACAAAAGGATTTTGCTCAATTGCTGTTTTTCCTCGTGTGTTCAGGATCTGTTATGAAGCGCAACGTAATTTTACCACGACTTTTTTTAAAATCTTGATTTTAGGAAGTAGTTGAGGTAAATATTTTAGAATATATTTTTTGGATCCTATTGATGAGTTACTTTTCTTTTAATCTTTTCCATATGCATATTTTCGGGATATTCTTTTCACAGTGAACAGTGCTCGACTTATCTTGTTTTCCATGAGAATTTTGTCAAATATTTCAAATTATTCTCAAGTCATATATTTTACCCATTATTTTTTTGGTCTTTTCACGGTGAATATTTTGCTGAATATATTTTAAAAAGTCGCCGAAAGCTGACTACATCTCTGTTCTTTCCTTGATGCAAATTTCCGTGGCCTTGTGTTTCATTATTCACATTTATCAAAAGTAAGAGGAAACTTGGATCCATGTCTCTTCCATCCTGACAAAAATTACGACTTAATTCTATATTATAAAAAGCAACGACACGAAATTTAGGTATTCAACTACAATTTATAATTTGGTTTTTCTTGTATTAAATTAAATGAGAAGGGTACAAAAATCATACTGACGCCATCAATAAAACTAATGTTTTATATATATATATATATATATATATATATATATATATATATATATATATATATATATATATATGTATATTTATACATATATATGTATATATATACATATATGTATATTTATACATATATATGTATATATATACTGTGCATATATGTGTATACACATGTATATATACATATATGTGCATATATATTTATATATATACATGTATATGTATATATATGTATATACATGTGCATATCTACATATATATGTATGTGTATGTGTGTGACATTTATTTTCCACGACAAGGAACGACATCAGTAAAACTAGTATTAACTATACTTAAACATACATATATCTTTATATATATGTATAAATAATATATATATATATATATATAATATATATATATATATATATATATATATATATATATATATATATATATATATATATATAGTAATAGAGCTTGAGGAAAGAAGGAAGGAAAGGAGTTGGCAGCGCTTTTTGTGTATTTTTCACACCACCTCAGGGTCTAGTGACTTGACCCTGTAGTGTGAACAATACACGAAAGCTTGGCCAACTCCTTGTTTCATTCCTTCCTCCAGCTTTACGACAACATAACACATTGCATGTTTTGAGATCGTTAATATATATATATATATATATATATATATATATATATATATATATATATATATATATATATATATATATATATATATATATATATATATGTGTGTGTGTGTGTGTGTGTGTGTGTGTGTGTGACCATGAAATATTTTCTGTTAAAACAGGAATCCATCTAATTGAAGGAGCCCATAAAAATGCCAAAAGGTAGAAAGTTATTACTATATTCCGGAGACCATACTGTCTCACTCTACTGGCAAGTATATGAATGCCGTAAGGAATACAGACAGGCGGTATTTACACAAAGAAATCGAGAGGTTACCCATTACGTCACTCTAGTTGATAGCTTCTTAATCTTCTTAATCGCTGGTTGGAGGAAGATTTTATCTATAATATCTGAGTCCCATGATCCTTTTGATAGATTCATTGTATTTCTTTGTTTAATCAGGGCTGATTCCAGCATCTGGCTTTTGAACTGACAATTGCTGTTATAAATTATACGAGACGCATTCCAGTTTATCCTATGGTTATGGTTTTTAATATGGTTAAAAATAGTTGAGCTCTGTTGGCCATATCGTACTGACCTTTTTGTGTAGTATTAATCTCGGGTGTGTGTGTGTGTGTGATTTACCAATAAAACCTATATACGATTTGTCACAGTCGAGGCAAGGTATTTCATACACCTTTATGTCCTTGGGGACTGGCTTTTGTTGAAGGTTAATCAGGGATTTGGCTAAGGTATTTGGGTAGGTAAAAGCAAAAGGGTTAGAATTGCCAAGAGTCTGTTTCAATGTCTTAATCCTGTCCAGGTGTGGGATTTTAATTTTATTGTTGAGTGTCTCTCTAGTCTTGTTTTGCAGGAGACGGTAGAATACTGTGGTAGCTTTCCGGATCACTTTCTGAATTATATGGCCAGGGTATTTCAAAGATGGCAGCTGCCTACGGATTAGTTCAAATTCCTTTTCTAGGAAATCTGGGAAGCAAATCCGTAACTCTAATAAATTGCTGGCTACGCTACTCTTGATAGATCTGTCATGATAACTAAAATAGTGTAAGTATGTAAGTGAAAAAGTTGGTTTTCTGTATACAGTAAATTTGTATTCTGTTGCTCTCTATTTATTAAAACATCAAGAAAAGGAGTTTTGTTTTCTTTTTCCAACTCAATTTTGAATTTGATTTTGGGATGACAGGTGGGACAATTCCAACAAATTTCATTTCAATACTAAATGCATCCACAGCATGTCTTTAGGTTTTACTGCAGTTATTATTACAGTTTCAAAATATTCCATGTATAGGTTGGCCAGAACAGGACTTTCTACCTTTTGGAGTTTTTATGGGCTATATATATATATATATATATATATATATATATATATATATATATATATATATATATATATATATATATATATATATATATAGTATGTAGGTGCCACAATAACTCTGAAACCCAATGAGCAATTTCAACCAAACTTGGTATACATATGACTTACTATCTAGAAATCAGCACTGTGGGGCTAAGACATCATTAGCACCAAAGGAGGGTGTTAAGGGCTTCCCTGAAATGGGGCTGGCTCTATACGTGAAACAGGGATGGTTATGCCCATAGACTTAGTAACTTTAGGCATTTATTATACCTAATTTCCGTACACACACGACTTACTATCTGGAAAAAGAATACTAAGGGGTTAAGATATCAATGGCACCAAAGGGGTGGGGGGGGGAAGAGAGAGAGAGAGAGAGAGAGAGAGAGAGAGAGAGAGAGAGAGAGAGAGAGAGAGAGAGAGAGAGAGAGAGATTTATCGGTTGTATATTCAGTTATATATATATATATATATATATATATATATATATATATATATACAGTATATATATATATGTAATATTTAAATACAGTACTAGAAGAGCAATGATATTCCTTTCTCATTAAAAAAGCCATCGACCTAAAAGGCCTCAACAGAATTTCCACCCATAGGGTATCACTTCAAATTTGTTAACATTCTATTTACCGAATTTCAAAACTCCCTTTAAATGTCAATGCGTACTTTTCATTATTAATATATAAGTATAAAATTTAATAGTATAATGCTAAGAAAATGCTTTGGAAATTTTAAGGGAAAAAAAATAACTACTGATATTCAGCGAGAAAAGAGGCTCATACGTTGGCTCAAACGTTGTCAAAAACTCTTTGAAAGCGTCTTTTCTATTCTCATACTGTTAAGGCGAGGGCTACTGCCAACAGCACCTGTTGCTCCACCTGATAATATCCTCTTTCTTCCTGCTGTGTTAATAGATGACGGTTACCTAAACGCTAATTACGTCCCTTCCACTTAATGTGCCTTCTTTTGGAGGGGAAAGACATATAAAGTGAAAATCCCCGACTATTATAAAGGGTAACGACAATGTACCCAGGGTACATTGCATTTTTGGGATTGCTGGGCCTATGGAAATTATACTTATCGTCTGGACACATTTTCTTTTGTTTATTTTGATTTTATTTGCGTTTATCGCACACATCTGTTTGTTGCCTGCTTAACCACATACCAGCGCCATTTAGTTAGTGTGATTTGATTTGGATTCTATAAAACTGACGCTATTAAGCCAAGCACTGGGGCATTTTCGACTATACAGCGCATACGACGGTGAGAAGAGGGAGTTGGGGTGGCTGGACAAAAAGATAAAGAGATCCAGAAATTAAGGAGACGAAGTGCAACATTCTCAAGGTGGAACAACGAGAAAACCCCCACAGCTGCACTTAGAAGCAATAGTTAGAGGGGTTGGACAACAAGAATGAAGAACGGAAGCAGGAGTGGAGGTAAAGCAAAAGGCTAAAAAGTGGGTGCAGCTAAGAGACAAAAGGACGCTACAACACCCTTTAGTAATAACTACCGTGTATCACGTGAGGTGTACTGACGACATTACCACCCTGCGGGATGGTCACCGTGACGTCAGAACACCAATGTGAGCAAATAAGCAAATCAGTGTAACAAAACTTTCAACGAACACATCGAATGTGCGTCTACTGATATGCCGGAATTGAGTTCGAATCCACTCCTCACTTACTGGCACGATTAAATTAAAAAACCAGATTATAAACCTGAGAGAAAATTGGCGACCTTTGCAATTTAAGGCAGCTCGAGATTCTGTTTGAGTTCAAATTTGTTACCATACTAAATTTCCTACATGTAGATTAACATATAAAATTTCTTCTATCATTAATGAAGTAAATCTCTTATAATATATTTTACATAATCCACAATACCATAACAATCCTTGTAACTATAATTTTTTACCAGTAATATACCGCTCAACCCCCGGCTAGCCTACCAAAGCTCTACTAAATCTTGAAAGTTTTGCTGACAATTGAGCTTTTATTTTTACCCAAATAATAATATCATCATCATCATCTTTATACTGTAAATCTCATTTGTTTTTACAAAATTTTGTAATGTAAACCTCCACAAAGAACTTTCCAGCAGATTAGTATCGAACTGCAAATGGTACTCAATGAATGTCTATACGGATTCATGCAAGTAAACACTGAAATATAAACGAAATCTTCAAAATACCTTAATCAGATGTTAATTATTACTGTAAATATTATTTATTGTATAAATGGTATACTTTCCTTTGTTTGAATCAATTTCATTTTCCGACTTCAAAAAAGGTAAATCTTAAACGCTAAAAGAAAGCAACATAATCCACAACTGCAAGCCAAACCATTAATTTCCAGGACAAATATTGCAATCGTGAGAAGCAATTAAACCTCCCAAACACTGGCTTGCTGAGGAGTTAAACTTCTAGACATTCAGACAAAGAAACTACAGCGTTCCAGGAAGTTAATTCATTTTCCATTTTATTTTCCAAGGGGACACAAATATCATCAAAGAACACGGCCTGGAAACAAACATTTACTCTCATCTACAAATGTTGGCGGCTTACAGATTACTCAAAATTCTACTGAATGAAGTTCCGTTAGAAAAAAAAAAATTTTTTTTAAGGAAAACATTTGTCTTCAATTTATGAAAGAGGTCGTGTCTTTGAATGATGACATTTTCAAAATATAAAATAACTTCTGGCAAATGCCTACAGTGTATCTGAACCAGCATAAAAGAATATTTGATTAGGCCGCTGCTTTCGGAAATGTCATTATCGTCCACTTCACTTGGTCATTTGCCCCTGCTTTGTTGACGGGATCTTTAGAGCCACGTCTTGGGCCGACGTTAATTTTAGCCTATACAGTAGAAGTGATATGGCTGCTGGCCTGGAAAACAATGTTCAGTACGCCGATGATCCGACATACCAGCGAATTTGACCCAACTTCCTTTACTCAAGTCTGCTAAGTACAGGACAAGAAGTTGAAAGGCCTTGCAGTACGCCATTGTTTCCCTTTCTTTCGTGGATTTTTGTCTTTATTTATATATTCGTCACGTTCCATATTTTCGTTATTCAGATATATATATATATATATATATATATATATATATATATATATATATATATATATATATGTATATATATATATATATATTTATATATTTTATATAGATTTTATACATATATATTAAATACATTTATATATATACACATATATACATATATTTATATACATATGTATACTTATATATATACATATATATAAATATATATATACACATATATTATATATATATATATATATATATATATATATATATATATATATATTTCTGATATATATATATATATACTATTATGAGATTATGTGTATGCTTTGATTTGATGTATATGATTTTGACATGTCTTTATTTTCTTACAGATGACTATTGTGTTCTGTGTTTGGGTATAATTTTCAGCTATTTCATACGTTTTGAAGTGACTTTGTAATGTATAATCACTCATGTTCATAACACACCGTGTTCGTGGAGGTTAAAGTTTAAATGCTGTAGAGAGAGAGAGATATTTTGAAACATTATCAGATAGCCATTTCCTGTGAACCCCATCTTGTGTTGACACAGTTGGGTGGGCGCATTCGAAGGCCGATTTGCCTATCTTTGATGAGATGACAGTTATCGGCAGAATGTTTGTTACATATTTATTTTGTATGCCTGTTCTGTAATTCTTACTTTTTTCTATGCCTTATTATGTGTTCCATAATCTGAGAAGAAGGAAAAGGGAGGAGATATAGTCTGACAAGTTGACAGGACTTTTTGAGCCAGATCGTTGTTCGAGGTTAAATTTATTTCTATTTACCCAGGTGTCCAGCCTATCTTTGGAGGATGCTGTCAATCATACAGATAAGAGCTCTGGCATGTTTCTTTTGAGCCTGAGAAGAAGGAAAAGGGAGGGAATAGAATAAGGTGTTCTCTGTATTCTTTGTGTATGCTGTCAATCCTGATGTTCTGGGATGGAGAATAGGTGTTCTCTGTAGTTATTCTAAGATTTGAAGGGGCTAATTGGCAACTCAGGTTTGGGTAAAAAAAAAAAAATGATGTTTCCTGAAAATTAGCTAGTTAGAACAGAGGCTCAGTTAGAGAAAGAAATCATGGCAGTGGGTAGAACTCTCTCTCTCTCTCTCTCTCTCTCTCTCTCTCTCTCTCTCTCTCTCTCTCATGGCAGTGGGTAGAACTTACCACACTCTCTCTCTCTCTCTCTCTCTCTCTCTCTCTCTCTCTCTCTCTCTCTCTCTCTCTCTCTCGTTGATATACAGTATAAGGGTGTTATACTGGTTGCTCTCCTATATATTTAAATTTTATAAAACTCTCCCACGAAATGTATATTTGTGTATGGTCCTAAAATATTTGTGTTCTTCAAGTATTGTGTTTATATATTACCAAAGGAGTAAGGTAATGTGCTTATTTGCTTGTATTGTACTTAGGTGAAAATTGAAGTGTTATCTTTGAGTAAGTTATAGAAAGACGTGAGTTTAGCCTTTTTTTTAAAGTGAAGGTAATCTTTTGAGAGATTGATAAAATCTTTAATCATATTTTGTCTTAGTGAAATTGCTGTTGGTATATTTCCATTTTCTGCATATTTCATTCTTATGTGTTTGTGTTTTCAAATTACTCACACAAGTTGAAATGTTTATAATTTCACAATATTTACCCAAAGTTTTGTGTTGGTGATTACTTAGAATTTTGTTGTTGTTAATTTACATTGTTAAGATTTCAGTGCATACTTATTATTGAGATTTCAGTGAATACCTGTATTGACTCCTATTTATTAATGTTTTAGTGAACACTTGAGCTAATTGCAGATGTTCATGTTTATATCTAAAACTTGAGTGAAAGTTAATGGTTGGAATTTTACTTGATTACAGTGATTTCATGATAAATTAAAGTTTTATGACAATTTTGGTTAAGAAATATATAAATCTTACACTGTTGTCAAGTAATAGTGAATCTTTTTGAGATTGTGAACTCTGCCATAACTTTTGAACTTAGAAATAAATTTGTCTGTTTAAAGTTTTAAGAAGCACAATGTTTCATTTCGACTACCAGTGATTAGAGATATTTGTGTGTGTGTGTGTGTGTGTGTATAAGGTAAGTGATATATCTGTTTGTTCACCTGAGACTTATCTAGGTGAAATGGCACCAGGGAAACAATTTTAGTATTTGTTGGAGTGATGCCCTTTTTCCCCCTAGTCTGTTCATGGCTTATCAGTTGTTACCTCACCCATAACTTGATAAATTTAGATTGAATTTTCAAGTGATAAGCAAGTTTTAAAGGATCACTGTACCTTTAGAGTATTCAGTCTTAATATGTTTGTTATGAGGTTTCAAGTGTCTGGCTGAAATGAGGTAACTTTTTGGGTCTTATTATTTGTGTAATAACCAGGTACTTGATCACTTCGTGACAATACACACACACACACACACACACACACACACACACACACATATATATATATATATATATATATATATATATATATATATATATATATATATATATATATATATATATAACTGAATCACGAAAATGTGGACAGTGACGAATGTATATAAAGACAAAATCCACGAAGGAAAGGAAACAATGGAGTACATACTGCAAGTCTTTCGACTTCTTGTCCTTTACTTAGCAGACTGTGTAAAGGACAATAAGTCGAAAGACCTTGCAGTACGCCAGTGTTTCCCTTTCCTTTGTGGAATTTGTCTTTTATATATATATATATATATATATATATATATATATATATATATATATATATATATATATATATATATATATATATATATATATATATATATATATATATATATACACACACATCATCTGAGCACATTTACCTTTCGACCAGGAAATGGTTCTGTCACAGTACTGCTTAATAAGACCACCAGCAAAACTTTCAGCTTCATAATAAAAAAAAAATAAGACGCATGCTGTCGTTATATTTGATTTCATTTTATTTTAATTAATGAACTGATATTATTATTGTTGTTAATATTATTCTTGTTATTACTATTAAAATTGCACAGCATCCTCGGTGGGGGAGTTGGGTAAAAATTCGCTGTGTTAGGCGCTATGGGTCTGTCCGGGAAAAAAACTCGGGTACGTGGTATCTAGGTTCCATGTTCTTTTTATGACTTGCGTGGAGGAATTGCTAACGGCTTGGACTCTCACTTGAAAGACTGGGGTTCGGTCCTGATGTTAGTCAAAAATTTATTTTTGTGAAACACGTTGCCATGTGTTCATTTCCATCATATCTCACGGTGAATGGGCTAGCCGAATGAAATGTTAGTCGCTTGTTCGCGGCTAGGTCGGGAAGTTTATTAATATTTCCTTGTATGTTAGGCGCTTGCCATCTGCCCAGGAAAAACCCTCAGGTACGTGATACTTAGGTTCCAACTTCTTTTATGACTTGTGTGGAGGAATTGGTAACATACATTTACACACACACAATATACATATACATATATATGTATATGTATATATGTGTATACATATATATATATATATATAGATAGATAGATAGATAGATAGATAGATAGATAGATAGATAGATAGATAGATAGATATAATGCCCACAAATATATTTACACATACATACACAAAATGTCAAGAGAGTCGATAACTACAGGAATAAAATAAAATAGAATACTGCATGCTCTCTACTTTCTCTCATTCTCGCTCTTAAGAGCAAATGAGGACTCATGAAAAAAATAGTTCCCAAAACGACCCCGACACATTCAGATCTTACAGTTATCTATAGCTGCTTAAACCAACCAAGTCTTGGTAGCTTGACGGGGGAGTGATGGGACCTCATCTTACACAAGAAGTGGTTGACCACCACAAACATTGTTTCAGATTACCATTGTCATTCATAATAAATGTGCCCTCACACAAGAAAAAAATTTAGGCCTCTAACCCCCCCTGAAATTTTTCCCTCTCACAGCCATACCCTAAGCACCTAGGTCAGCCACTTAATGGCAAGTTCACAAACTATTAAACCAAGAATTTGCATAGCACATAATAATCTCCCACAAAATAGATCGACCATATATGAAAAACAAGATGGCAGTAAAACCTGCTCAAAACAGCAAGAGAGCGCGAATGTGAAAAATCTCCATTTCCATCTAATGAAAATAATGGGTATGGGCATGCAATGTGCAGTGCCAGACATTAGATAGAAACACGGAGGATTTTAAATATTAAATCTTCATTCACGGAAGAAGAACAATTCAACACTTCATTGAAATGGAAGTAGTTATTATTGACAGAACACAATTTCTCCAACTATATATTTCTGTTTTTCGTGATGAGAAAGTGAAATGCTGCTACATAACAGCAATAATACTAAAACAGTTATTTAACCATGTCAGTCGAAATATTTCAATTTATATCAATTCTAGTCCGAATGTCCGCTCAGAATCAGAAAAACAACGTAGAATAATATTTTCTAAATATAGTTTTCGCTCAACATGCAATTTCCGTATTACAGTCAGTATAAAGTGATTTTTTTGGAAACTTTCTTTGCTCCAGCTCGACACAATTCTGCAGGAGAAGAAGAAAGAGAAATGGAGAGAAAAATAAGACCAGATGGAAGGTCACGAAGAAAAAAAATACGAAAATGAACGAAGGAAAGGTAAACGATGAAAGGAGAAGGTAAGCAAGGGTATTATTATTGTTTTATTTATATGATAGTTTAACCAGACCACTGAGTTGACTATCAGCTCTCACAGGGCTGGCCCGAAGGATTAGGATGAAATACCAGGTCTAGGCCATAGACCTAGAACTGGGACCAAATAGGTCATTCACGTGCTGATTAATGAATGAAAATTAAATTTAAAAGAAAAAACTGTACAAGGTATAAGCTTTTACACTGGAACACATATTAAATATATTAAATACATAAACAAAATAAAAATAACAATGAAAAAATTAAAATAAAATAAAAAATAAATTTAAATTCAGAATAAATACCATTTTTAAATTTATTTTTTTAATTCATTAAATGACCTTTTGTATTTTCATTATTTACTTATTCATTTTTATATTTTTTCTATTAAATTACACTTCCTCATGAATATTAAAATTGGAATGACTGAAAATATACAGACAACACATGTTTGAATGTTACCAAAATTTTGCATTCTGAGCATTCGGGAGGAGGGCCATGTGGACTGTTCATTAAGTGTCCATGTGTCAAACAAGTCTGGCCTATTCGAAGACGCGTCAGAATTACTTGTCTGTCTCTCTCTCTGATATGATGAATTCCATTTTCACACACAGGATTTTGTCTGTTTCAATTTATTATTTATATGTTCCTCATTCCATATACTTTGCCATTTATTTGCAATCTCACATAATCACTAATAGGGATGCTTACATTTGCTCTTGTCATGTGGACCGCTTCTTTAAGCTGTTTTATCAGCCTCTTCGTTTCCTTTAATCCCTACATGGGCAGACATATTTCAATATTTTTTCCATTACTGCAGTTTGTGGAGTTTAAACTTAATGTGCTGTACAATATTATTTTTTGGGTTGTAATTTTGAATGGCTTCTATAGCGCTTCTTGAGTCGCTAAAAATCACAAAATTATTAAAGGTACTAGCTTCATAATTTTTATGGCTAATGCGATTGCACACAACAGCTCTGCTGTGAAGAATGAGGCATTACTAAGTAAAGAGAATTGAATGTCTTGTTCTGAGATATAGCTGTATACCCTACGCCATGTTGTGATTTAGACCCGTTTGAATACAGGGTGTAACACGAGTTAATGCAAATATTTTGGGAAATTAAATAATAAGTCATTATAAGCAGATTTTGTAGTCGAGACACTTTGTTTGCAGTAGGTGACTGACCAGCAGCGAGATAATTGACTCTGAATCTTTGATTAAGGAGGTGCAGAAAAGACCAGCTCTCTGTGATTTTATTCTAACGGAATATAGTGACAAGCATATAAAGGAGAAATTATGGACACAAGTATGTGAGGCTGTTTTCGATAAGCGGATTGATCTCACACCAGAGGATAAAAAGGAAAAAGGTAAGGATCTGTATATTCCTTTGCGTTGAAAAATATATAATGCTATTGTATAAATTATACATGCATCACTTACTGTCTACATATTATACATGTTATAAAAATGTTGGCATATACTCCTCCCCCTTCTCCTCCTCCACCTCCTCCTAAGCAATTATTAATTCCTTTGCATTAAAGAATACATAACAGTAAAGTACAGTATACATTATACATGTGTCACCGAAAACTATACTCTATATGAATTAAGCTTGTGTCACAAATACATTGACCTGTCCTCCTCCTCCTCCTTGTACCCCTTCTCCTGCGTCACCTGCTCCTACGCGCGCGCGCGCTCATACACACACATATATATATACGTACATACGCACACACACACACAGTAATTATCCATACCCACAATGTGACCAGGATGAGGTACTCGACGAAGTTACCCCTACAAAATTCGAAACCACTGTGAAGCCCAAGAAGAAGAAGAAAGTCAAGGAAAATACCAAGAAGAGTTATGAAGAAGAGCTGGTTGACGTTTTAAAGAGGAAGGCACAGGAAGATATTGATGAAGATAAATCTTTTCTAATGTCGCTGCTTCCAAAATGTAAGAATTTTAGTGATGATCAAAAGTTTGAGGCACAAATAGAAATTCCTAAAATCCTTAGAAGAGTACAGCAGAAGTCAACATAGAGTCCAGCTAATGAATATCATGGTACTATGTCTTCCACTCATACTTTCCCCTTGCAAACAGCTCCACCATACATTTCTCGCCACACCCAAGATCATTTAACTCATCATGGTCAAATACCTACGCAACACCAGCTTTGTGAAAGTAATTTCTCACACCAAGACTTTTTACATACCCAAGGACAGGCTCATAACCAAAGTTATCCAAAACTAAATCATGGGTGTACACCGACTACATCAAATAGCCACGTATGCATAATATCATTTCCAGTATCAGAAACATCTGTCCACTCGAATAGGACAGACCTTTTGAACTTTCATAACTAGTTTAGCATATTCAATTATTTATTTGCAGAAACGATGGATTCAGTTGTTTTGTTTAGTTAGTCACAAAAAGAGAATTTAGGTTATTTCTGTTGAATATATCTGTTCTTCAAAATCAGTGCGAGATGATATTGTTATTATTTTTTTCTATCCCATTAAGACGTGTATTGAATTTAGACTAGATATAATTATTTATAATATTCTCATACTATTGTTTGAAAAGAGTTATATTTAAATTTATCACCTGCATGATTCTATGTAATGTTTAAGTAACTTCCAGAGGAATGCTGAATTATGTATTAATAAGAAAATACACGCAATACGCATTTGAAGTATTTGTAAAAATTTTCAGGGTCTTCAATTAATATGTGAAACTTTCCCCCGAAGCAGTCTTTGGCTAATTAGCGGGTATACCCATTACCTTCTTTTATATATCTTTAGCTGTTTCTTGCTCTTCAGTAGCAAAGCGCAAACACATGCAACATCAACAGCGTCCATGTTGACACTGTTGGGAAATTCATCTGTCGCGGACAGAAGACAGTCTCTTGTCTGCGGGTACAAACTGGGTAAGACTCAAAATTTTATCCAACAGCTTGCATTAACTTGTTAAAGAGATACGTCCATAATTACTCACATTACTAGGATCTTTTCCAGATTTGTGTACAGGAATTATTATCGCATTTCGCCATTCACTTGGAAACAATTTTCGGAGCCCTGAATGATTATAAAACTTTAATAAGCATGATTTTGCCAAGGTACTAGGTGGCAAATCATTTCGAAGCAAGTATCATCGCCTCCAAGAGCAGATTTCTTGCTGTTCAAGAGAGCATATTACAACTCTTCCATATTGAATTTCTTATTATAATATATATCTTCCTTTGTCTCGAAATTAAGTATTATAGATCCTGCTTTCTTTTCTATTTTTTTTTTTTTTTTTAATGTTTGTCTAGAATTTGGTTACTACTTATTTAAGCAAAACTTGCCCTGAGTATGGTACTTATTATCTGGGTGGTCTAATGTTTGTTACATTTATTTTTCGGAATTTTTCCCATACTTTTTGAATGGACGTTTCGCTTGTTATTTCTGACAAATATGACCTCCAAGATATTATTTTACCTTTTATGACTTCCTTTCTAAATTTAGCTGATATTTTATTATATGAAGGTTTCAATGCATCTGTTTCTAATAGTATAATTGTCATTTTTAATATATTTTCTTCTAGGAATGGTTTTGATTTATTTATTTTATTGAATCTTCTGTTTAAAATATCTAACCTTCTTGCTAGAATGTGTTCTCGTACTAATTCAGATAGATCATCTGACCACCAGGGGACTTTATGTTTTTTATTATGTGGTTTTGAATGAGGAACAGCTTTGCCTGCTGCCTTTTTAATGAAGGATACAAAGAATTCATTTATCTCATTGTGATTTTTCAAATAATCATAAGGCGGAATATTTCTGGTATGCACATTAAATATTTCCCAATCTGCTTTTTTGCATGTTATAATGTGGAGATAAAGGTTTTGGTTTATTATTTAATACGGATATTATTATGGGATTATGATGGGAAAATAATCACTTGAGTAGGAGTCATCACATGTATTCCAATCTAGTTTGTCAACTGTATTTGTTGAACAAAGGGCGACATCTATTGAGGAAAATGTTCCACGGGTTCTGGAACAATATGTATTTACTGCATTGTCATTCAAACAACAGAGATATTAGTGTTCATTAAGGTTTCTATTTTTTCTCCATTTTTATCTGGTGTAATATTGTTAGAGTCCCATATTGGATTATGTGCACTGAAATCTCCTACAATTAATATGGGATTCTTAAATCCTTTTATTATTTTCTGTAATATGTTTAAATCATACTTTTTATTAGGCTGGTTGTATAAGTCAATACTATCAAACATTGTTTTCTATTTTCGCTGGTACCGCTGAAATTTGTAATTCAATCTAATCTTTATCTGCTTTGTCGTATATCATTTTATTATGGACATATATTTCTGTTCCCAATTTATTTTCATTTTCCTTTGATGCTGTGGCTAGTAGATATTTACCTATATTTGGAACAAGTTTTCCTGCGTGTTATATACATATAATTATTGGCTCGTGTTCACTTTTAAGTCGTTGGACTTAATCTCGTTAATAATCCATTTATATTCCACTGAACTATATACCGGTTGAATGGTGTAATATGACGGTGGTCAAATTATTCTAAATTATTTTCAGCTTATATTTTCTTAAGTTCGTTATAAGTTAATTTGTTTTTTTTTGTAGGTTTTGATTCCTTGTTTGTTGTAGTTTTAACTTGACTTTCGTTAACTGTTACATTTTTACAATCTTGATTTAATTTTTCCATTTGGATTACCTTTAGAATATTATCTACAACACTGATATGTTTTTCTTTGTATTATTCTGTGTGCAATACACATGCAACCTTCTTCATGAGATTTGATGTTTGTTTTTTCTTTATTCCTATAGCTCATGAAATTTCTTATAGTGTTGATAGGCTTTCTTTAGTTATAGTTTTATTTTTGTGGCACATTGCTACAAAGCATTTACTGCAACCAGTTTGTTGTTTTTTCTTGATTTTTTTATAGCGCCTATAATTGGTGATGGGCGAATTTCTTTGTTTTTATTGTAGTTACCTTCATCTATATTTTGGTTTTCCGTTTTTTCCTAAATTTTGTGATTCAGCTCCTAGAAGTACGGTTGTTACTTTGGGAGACAGTGGAATGTTTGATTTATTGTTCTGTTTCTGAAATTTAGCTTTTGGTGAGATTGGTGTTTTATTTATCTTTTGATTGGTGGGTTATTTATCTTTTGAGTTTGGTTTGTTGGTATTACGTGGGTTCTTATTTAGTTGCCTCTTTCGAGTTGAATTTTTTGTTTTATCACATTCTTGTGATATTATTTCTTCTTCGTCTTCCTCTATGTCATTATTCGTATCTATTTCTGGTAGAGGTAAATCGATTGTCCACTGTGATAATGCCATTGTTGTATGAAATCTCCTTAGAAGAGTTCTTTTGATCATGTATTTTTTTGTGGTGGTATTTCTTTATTTCTGTTATAATTCATTTCAGTTCTGGTATTGTTTGAATTTGAATTATCTGCATACCTAGATTTCTTAGCTGGGCCATTCAATCCTCTCACTTCCAGTTCTAACTTTGCTTCTTTGATCGACATTCCAGTTGTTCTTGTAGTTATCTAAGTTCAGTATTGTAGATATAGAACGCACATACTTTAGATCGAGCATGATGTTCTACTCCATAATTTATGCATTTTGGTTGGCCACAGTCCCAGTGTGTTTTAAGGTCCTGTGAACTGCAATAGGCACACCTGGGATTAGCATTTAATGGCTGTGCGGTCGTACTTGCAACAATTCTTGCATTGCATGAGTTTAGGAATATAATGTCTTAGTTCCCTGTTTAACCCCAATATTTTAATTTTCAAGGGTAAGGGTTGGCCACTGAACTTTATCTTTGCTAATTTGATAATTTTACTTTTGTCTTTCCTGCTTGGGACCTCATATACTGTATTTCGCAGTCTTTAATGTTGTTGTATCTTCTCTTTAACGAATCTAGTAACAATGATTTATCTTTTATTTCTTCATCTGGATTTGGCACTACTACTGTGCCTTGTACACTATTCATGGTATAATGCTTTGTAACACCTGTATTTATGTTCATTATATTTTTAATGTTTTGATAACTTTCAGACTGGTTTCTGATTGTTGTTTCAACGAACCATTCCCCTTTATTTAATTTGTCTTATGCTCATCTCTTGCGATGGGCATCGGTTTAAGAGGTAATTTTCCAGTTTTAACAAAGATGAATCTTGGTCAGCTTGTAAAGTCAAGAACCTGACCAGTCTGACTCTCCAAAGAGGGAATCAAAGTGAACCAAGGTTGAGTCAGGTCTGTATTTTCTTCTGTGTATTTTTTTAGGCTCTGAAGGGTCTGTAGTTGAAATGTTTTAATTATATTTTGTTCCTTTTTGTGTTGGGGACACAAGCACCGAAACATCTGGTTCAAGGGAAATTGGTTCCATTGTCAAAATGCCAGGTCCTTTTTTCACAGGGATATCCTTTTCCTTGCATGAGTCGTCAATAATCAATACGGAAGGTGCAGAGGTCATCAACTTTAATGGACTAAGAGGATTTAGAGGTACATAGGGATCAGGAGGAGATCCCCGAATACAACCTAGAGAGCTTTCGAGATTCTCCTTACTTGTCACCATGGCTGTATTCGGTCGACGAGATTTGTGGTGCATGAAAAAAGATACGATGTCCTCCCTATGCCTAGGGAGGTAAAGAAAGCGTCCCCATAGGATCAGAAATATCCATAATATGATCACTTACACATGCAGGGCCTCGGAACTGAGCTATGATGGACTTTGACAACCCGGTCATTTGCCCTCCTGAGTTTTGTCCCATCAAGAATGGGGTCGGCGTTGTCACCCCGCATGTGCACTGGAAGTGGTGAAAAGAGTTGGCGACCCATATCACACATCCACCAGCCAGTGAGCTTGCGACCCTTGCAGTGAGGAAGGACCTTACGGTATATCTCACGACTGGATGGTTTTAAATGCGATGCTAAAGAGGCACTAAGCTACCAAACCTTCCTAGGAAGCAACTGAGAAAGTTGGAAAGCGTAGATTAGAACAGATAATAAAGAAGAAGAGGCATAGGTGGGTCCACTAAACTGTAGGGTGGGAGATCACCTATCTGTTACCCACACTAAATCGATGCATCATGTTCAAACAACAGTGAATACCATAATCAACTCCATGCGAAGGTCGTCACCGATACAATTAGAGGGAAGCAGGAAAACTTACAGGAAGAGAAGTAAAAGTGAGAAAAGTTTCCCAACTATTAGTTCAGCCCCTGCAAAAATCGAAGGCACAAATAAAGCATTCGCCGCAGCGGGCCCCCAAGGACCCACCTCGACAAGGGGTTGGGGTGGGGGGGAGCCAAAGGTATTATGAAAATAATGGCTACCAGCGGCGTTAAACGATTAACAAAACTGAACTGAAGGATATTTTCGATAGGAAAAATTTAAATATCCGAAATCAAAGAAGATATCTCTTAATTACATATACATTAATTTCTTCCCTTGTGAGCTTTTGGAAATTACAGCAACTGATGAAACAGAATATCTTAATATTTTTGCTTTCGACATCTGAAATTATTTCGTCAGCAATGCTGAAAATCAGTACAATTACCAAAATAATAAATAAGTCAATAAACAACAAAAGACTGGTAAAGAACTGTTGTACAATCTGAAGAAATATCATGATGAATGTTCATCTACAAAAAGTTTACAAATAATTATTCGAGGTGCTGGGTGTTAGCAATACCCAAATGAATACCAGAGAGAGAGAGAGAGAGAGAGAGAGAGAGAGAGAGAGAGAGAGAGAGAGAGAGAGAGAGAGAGAGAGAGAGAATCTTAACATGCTGTACATTCCACTTCAAACATATCATGGAACTTGCCTCTGTGATTAATACTTTTTGGTATAGATCGCTACCCAAAGTAGAGCAATTAAATGTTATTAAATGTAATTATGAGAGTAATTAAACAACAGTAATTCTAAAGTCTATTTTGAATGGACTACATCTTAATGACATTGTAACTGCACTGCCGTCTGTTATGCAAATCATGGCAACATTGGATTTAGTTTAACTTTACCTAATTTCTGTACATGTATGATATTTGTACATATATCATATTTTCCTATCATTAATATGCGTTTACTAATATTTGTTTTTAAAAGTAAATTGTCTTCCTACTTTCTACTTTGCTTTTCCACTTCCTACAAATCCGTGCATTATTTGAGCTTTAGCAGTTTATGGAATTTTTCCTTCGAAAAAGTAGACATTGTGAACGATATAAAATACAATTTTCTCTTTTTCCATATCACCCTATACTATTGCATGTTGATGTTTCTAATAAAATACTCTCTTCTCAGCAGATTTTGTGCCATTCATATATATCTACAAACACACACACATACGTACACATACACATACACTTCAATCACTGACTGGTGATTACTGTTTATATATATATATATATATATACATATATATTATATGTATATATATATATATATATATATATATATATATATATATATATATATATATATATATATATATATATATATATATATATATATATATATATATATATTATTACATATTTAGATATTCGTCTCTCCAGCCAGGTAGCTAGGAAGTCAAATTTCATGGCAGCTGGAGAAGACCCCCACTAGAGAGGACAGAAGGAAGGCGTCCTACCCGAATTCCATGCGATATTGGGGGAAAGAAAGCCGTTAAGACACAAGGATAGTAAATGGGCTGCGAGGCTGACCCAAAATTAGTCTTAAATATAAGACCTAATTCCCTATGACCTTTGCGCAAGCGTTTATCTGTTCCTTGCAGATGTACCGCTTTCCTGTGCTCGCCATGAGAATCAAGGGGACGACCCCATGACCTGACTCACTTTTACATCACTCCCCAACACCGAAGTGCAAGGTCGCTTCACTCTTAACCACACTAAGTCTGTTGCTTTCTGTGCTCCCCCAATTGGCCACATGTCAGAACTTCTAAAAGAGCAGCCTGAATCCATCTTCTGCAAGTGAGTTCCATGCACAGATGCAACAAGGTACGTACTGAAGTCGAGTAAAACCAGTGTTCTTTTCCTATTCCTGAATTTCTCTCAATTTTCAGTATTTCCAAATTTTCATTCTCCTTAAGAAAGTCCACAAATTCCACAAAAATTGATAGTAACAAATAAATAATTATATATGAGACTCTTGGACTCAAACCCAGGAACAAATTCCTGGGGTTCAAGAGCCCCATCACCACATCAAGGTGGTCCCACACCAAGGGGGAGGAGAAGGAAGAGGGTGGTAGCTTTGAGGGTTGGAACTTTGAACGTGGGGATGATGAATGGAAAAGGAAGAGAGAGAGCAGATCTGATGGAGAGAAGAAGGATAAGCATTTTGTGTGCAGGAAACTAAATGGAGGGGAGATAAAGCTAGAGAGCTGGGATGTGGATATAAATTGCTTTATAGTGGAGCAAATAAGGAAGGTAGAAATGGAGTGGGAATAATTTTATAAAAAAAAAAACTAAAAGACAGCATAATAAGAGTGAAGAAGACAAGTGGCAGAGCAAGGGCTGTGAAACTGTGCCTAGATGGAAAAACAGTCAACACCGTGAGTGCTCAAGCCTCTCAAGCAGGCTGTGATAAAGTTGAGAAAGTGGCATTTTGAGAGGAAATGGACCGACACAACAGTTGATTGAAATACCAGCAGAAGAGAGATTAATTATTGGTAGTAACATGAACGGACATGTAGGAAGGCCCCGGTATTGAGAGGGTGCATGGTGGTTGGGAGTTGGAGAGAGAAATGATGAGGGAGAGAGTGTTGTGGACTGCTCGGTGTCATTTGATTTGGCTATTGTCAACACCTGGTTTGAAAAGAAAGTAAATCAGTACATTAGATACAAGAGTAGAGCAAGAGAAAGTCAAATTGACTTCGTGTGCAGATCACATCTGAGAGGTGAGAAATTGTAAAGTTTTAATGGAGAGAGTGTGGCAGCACAGCACAAGGTGGTGGTGGTAATGGACTTTGAAATCAGGAACACAAAAAGAGGTAGGCCTGCATGTGTCCCACCAAAAACCAAGTGGTGGAAGCTGACACAAGAGGAAGAAGCAAGGCAGGAATTTAAGGAGCGTTAAGGGAAGTTAGACTGCTAGAGGGAGTGCAAGAATGGTGGAATCACAACAGTAAGGTGATAAAGAGAGTGGGTGGAGAGGTGTTGGGAAAGACATCTGGAAAGAAATCACCTGAAAATAAGGAAACCTGGTGGTGGAATGATGAAACGAAAGAGGTAATGAAAGCCAAAAAAGATGCAAAGTAGTCTGGGAAAAGTATGGACAGTAAGAGGATAAGGAGAGGTACAAAAGACATAAGAAACAAGTAAAGAAGGCAGTTGCACAAGATAAGGCAAGAGCATTAGATGACATGCATGAAGAACTGGAAACACCTGAGTGGGAGAGAAAAACCTGTTACATGAAGGAAATCCTAGAAAATTCTTTGAAGATGGATTCCAGAACCTTGGTATGACACATACTATTAGCAGGAAGGGAATAAAGAAGGCACTAAAGAGGATGAAAAATGGTAAAGCAATAGAACCAGATGGAATTCCTGCAGAAGTATGGAAGAGCCTGAGAGAGGAAGGAATAGACATGCTGTGGGACCTAGCAAGGAAAATATACAGTCAGGAAAAAACCAAAAAAAAAAAGGAGAAAGTTTTATTGTGCCTATCTATAAAGAGAAGAGTGACATCCAGGACTGTGTAAACTACAGAGGAATAAAGCTAATGTCTTACACCACGAAAATCTGGGAAAGAATAATGGATCAAAGCATTAGGGAAGAAACATTGGTACGTGAAGAACAGTTTGGTTTCATGCCAGGATGAGGAATGACAGATGCAGTGTTTGCCCTGACACAGATGATGGAAAAACACCAGGAAGAGCATAAAGGACTGCTCATAATATTCATAGATCTGGAAAAGGCATATGATAGAATCCCACGCCAAGAGGTTTGGAGGTGTATGCTAGTACAGGGAACACTGGAGAAGTATGTGAGGTTGGTCCAAGATATGTATGGAGGAGCAAAAAACGCAGGTTAGAAGCAGTGTAACATGGATTCTCAAACTGGGCACTGTGGCACCCTGGAATGCCAAAGACAGTGCCCAGGGGTGCCACAAGATTGTCGTGAATTTTGTCTTGGCTAGATCATCTCAATGAAAATTTGTAAAAAAAAAAAAAGTTTGCAGAAGTCTTCATATAATTATTATCAATGTGTCTACTCTAATTATGTTGATCTAATTATTCTGATATGCTCATTGTTTGTACACTGTATTTCTGCACGTATGGTGTGCTGATTTTGGTTTGAGTATGGATAATATTTTTATTCATTAAATATGAAGTTAATTCATGCGATATGGTAGGATGGTGAGGACAGGGTGCCACGGTAATGATTACATTAGTTAGGGTGCCATCACTAAAAAAAGACTGAGAACCACTGTGTTAACTGAGTGGATACCAGTAAGAGTTGGTTTACATCACAGATCTGCTTTAAGTCCATATCTTTTTGACCTGATTATAGATGTGCTATCTCTCCCTAGTGTAAGCCGTTTGCTGATGACGTCATGTTATGCAGCACCAACAAAGGGTTAGTTGAGTCTAAACTTGAGCAATGGAGGAAGGTACCGGAAGACAGAGGACTAAAGATCAGTGAAAAGAAGACTGAATACCTAAGGTTTAATGAAGATCATGACTCGGAGATTAGTAAGGAAGGGATAAGGCTGAACCGAGTAGAGAAATTTAGGTCTCTTGGTTCAACAGTAGCTGATGGAAATTTGGATGTACAAATAACACACAGAGTGCAGGCTGGGTGGAAAAATTGGAGAAAGATGTCAGGTCTCTTGTGTAACCACAGAATCAGCATAAAGGTTGAAGGAAGAGTGTATAAGACAGTAGTGAGACCAGCTTTGATAAATGAAGCAGTAACATGGCCGGTGAATAGACTGAAAGAGAAGAAATTGGATGCAGTAGGGACGAAAATGCTTAGGTGGATGTGTGGAGTAACAAAAATGGACAGGAATCAAGAATGAAAGAATAAGAGGAACTACTAAAGTCGTAGAACTATCAAAGAAGGCCAAAGAAAGAAGACTGCAGTGGTACAGCCATGCGATGAGAAGGGATGAGACATATGTAAAGAGGAGAGTGGTGCAGGTGGAGGTGTCTGGTGGGGGAGAGAGAGAGAGAGGGGAAGACTGAAGCAGAGGTGAATGAAAGCAGTTAAAGAATAGCGAATAGCTAAAATCCACGAATACTTGGAACCCCTCTAAAAACGCTTTAACTGCCTATTTTGATAGTTCAAACACCAAAAAAAAAAACCCTCTAAAAACACTTATACCTGAGTATTTTAATAGTTTCTTCACAAAAAAAGCATTTAGTCATGAAATATGAAAATACAGTAACTAGTGAATAATTCTCTATGAAAATTATCGCGTGTATGCGAATATTCTGCGAATAATGTGTATACACGTTCCACACAAAAAATCTGCGAATCCGGAACCACGAATAGGCAGGGGTCCACTGTATATTCTATTTCATCCTTAGGAGGATTTTTCTTAGGCACACGTGGCATTTTTATTATTATAAATTGTTACTAACAGTTATCTGAAATTAATATCAACCAGAAATGAGAGAAATATGAAAATAACACAAATACACGTATAGAATTACTAAACTCGGGTACGGTGAACCCTTGATTATTACAAAGTCACTAAATTTGGGCAAAATATGCCCAAAAATATACCAAGTGTATATCACTAAAGTAGGGTATGATGAACCCAAGATACCACTATCACTAAATTCGGGCATAGTATACCCAAAAATATGTCAGATGTATATCATTAAACTCGGGTACACTGTACCCAAATGCGTTTTTTCCTCGTGAACCTGTCAGAGAATCGCAACGAAACACCTCACCTCTAAGCTGTCTCAACACACAATGAAGGCATACTGACGGACAACATTCTCGCACACCCGCGTCTATGCGAAATAGCAATGACATCATCACCATCGGATATGATACACCCATGTCCAGTGTTAATTACGCCAAGTGATGTGTCACTCGTTCGCTTACCTCTTAAATTCTTACATCTGTTGCAAGCTTCAAAAACTTCCTTTTACACGGCAAAGATGCAAAGTTACCCTCAACCTTCCTATATAATCTAAGATCTAATCCCTCAAGAGGCAAAGGGTTTCCAATTTTGTCCCTCATGAGAAAAATGAACCTCTCAAGCCTTTTTTGGGAGAGTTGAACTGACGTCCACTGATATCAAAGTGATTTATGAAACTTAGGCTACAAAGCCAAGCACTGGGGCACTTTCAGTGCTTTAAACGGTGTAAAGAGGGTGTCTGACAATAAAAAAAGTAGAGGGAATGAAGGTAAATTAAAAGGCTGAAAAGTGGGTGTACCTACAGGCCGAAGGGGTGCTGCAAACAACCTTCAGTAATGCGTACAGTGCACTCGGTGAACAAAAGGCAAATGAAATTCATTTTCACGAACCAAAACAAGTATGAATTATATTCCTAAATAATAATGTATAGCTTTTATTTATCTAAATTACCTCCCTTACTCAAAACATAACCTGATGCAGTTACATTAATGTAATGATTAAAGATTAAATAAATCAGTCATGAAGATGAGTCTTGTGTAACACGGAGTCTTCACCTTCACAGCCAATGCTGTTAACATCACAAGAAACAGAAGCATATCTAATGAATGGGATCACTCAAGGCAAGGGGGGGAAGCTTTTTTTCCAAATTTTGTTGATAGACCACTGTTCATAAAAAACTATTATTATTTTTTTCTCATTATCTATCATCCTTGACCACTATCCTAAACAGCCGACTAATAAACATGTACAGAATTAACTGTAAGTCAACAGAGGGCCACTGGGCTTTTCAAGGGTCTAGAGAGAGAGAGAGAGAGAGAGAGAGAGAGAGAGAGAGAGAGAGAGAGAGAGAGAGAGCATGGTCATGGTGACCAAAACTTCATATTGATAAGTATATATCTTCCTGAAAAGAGATATATGAGGATGGAAGGATGGGTCTCAACAGCCCATCCTTTCAAGTATTACGTTGCTTTAACCTTTTGGCTGTTCCATAACTTCTGTACTACGATCATGGTGTCATGCTTAAGAACAGAACGAAGCCTAGTTTCTACTAGTTATTTATTTCTTACATTTATCTATCGACATGTTCATTTAGTTGCTTTTTCCTAATGTTGTTTGCTACTGACTGAACTTGGTAATTAACCTAAATAATAATTAATTCTGTCTTTTTACACTGAAATTTGGTTAAATTTTGCTACTTAAGTTAAACAATTCCAAGGCAAACAAGCTTTAACTGCCATTGACTTGCAAAGGAAGCCTACAGATACCAGTGCCTTACGGATATAAGAGAAAATATGGAGAAGGGAATAAACGGAAGTATAACAATGCCGGTAACTCGACGAAAACATATAAATAAATAAATATACTATGTGAACAATGAGACGTTGTTCTAGAAGTGTACAGGGTCCCGGGTTAATAGCAAGTCCTTGGGATGAGGTTGCTGGACCAGTAAATGCTGGTATCCACTCACAACTGTGAGGCTGGTGAGCGGGGAACCAGAAGCAATCTGCGGACCTAGAAAATTTACTTATTATAAAGACGGGCTATGGAGCGGCCGTGTCCCTATATAAAAACTTGTATGACAAGTATAATGCAAAACGAACGAGAATTGGAAAAAATAGAAACGAAAAAGCCAAACATTTGCTTTTCAATGAAACACCGTGGATTCCCACTTAAAAAGAAAAACCACTCATTAACCCAATATTCCTTGGAAGGCAGTAAGGTTACCTCATGATTTATTCATTCGGTGTACCAACGCTCTGCTTTAACTGACACAACGGAACGCACTGAAATTTCACACATTCACTCAATTCTTCTCGCAAATTTCCTCCTAACGGTTGCGATAGTGATTTAAGAACAGAATGTTCATGTATGAAAAATTATATTCATCACTTCGGAAGCATGCCCTGGATGAATTTACGTATAAACTACTGCTTGCGAATCGTAATTTTGTAAGTGCTATCAACATATATATACAGGCAAAATGTATATATGTATATTATACACATACATACATACATACATACACACACACACACACACACACACACATATATATATATATATATATATATATATATATATATATATATATATATATATATATAAAACACATGACTGGAGAGACGTTTCGCGACTTACACATGATAACAGTTTAACTTTACATTTAAAAACATTCATACAAATTATACTGAAAACAATACAGAAAATAAATATAAAAAATGCTATAAAAACAAATAAGATTATTACTATTATTTTTTTTTATTATGAAAATAGTTTAACCAGACCACTGAGCTGATTAACAGCTTTCATAGGACTGGCCCGAAGGATTAAAATGAAATAGAGTCCCAGGCCTAAGCCACAGGCTAAACACTGGGACTAAATGATGAATGAATAATGAAATTTTAAAAATATGCGAAAGGGGCAAATGCTTCCACACTAGAACACATCCACACATTAAATACATTTACTCAACTGAGTAATGATAAAAATACGCATAACTTAAGATTTTTTAAATTCGGATTTTTTTTAGTTGCCCCGTGGGCTTTTGTATTTTCATAAATTACTTTTCATGATACTTTATCAATTAATTTACAGAACCTCATAAATATTAAAAAGGAGTCAACTGAAAATGTTGCAGACTGATAAAACTTAACCAATAGATACATTTCCAAAAGTTGATAACCGATTTTGGTAATATTTTGGATATTCTCATAACACATGCTTCACTGTTATTTTCACTTTGCATTCTGAGCATTCGGGAGCTGGTTCATGGGGGCTGCTCATCAAATGTCTGTGTCAGAAGAGTATGGCCTATTCGGAGACGTGTCAGAATTACTTGCTCATGTCTCTGTCTTTGGTATGATGTACTCCATTTTTTAACTCCAGGTTTTATTTGCTTCAACTTATTATTTTCAGGTTCTTCATTCAATTTACTTTGCCATATGTTGATAATGCCCACTTTTATATGTGTCATATAATCATTAACTGGCATATTTACATTCGATCTTGTCATATCGGCTGCTCCTTTAGCTGCTTTATCAGCCTCTTCATTTCCCTTAATCCCTACATGGGCAGCGATCCAATATATTTATAAAATATTTTTCCCATTATTATACATCTTCTGGAGTGCTAACTTTATTTTTTGTCAAAGGTTATTTTTTGGTTTGTAACTCTGAATGGCTTCGATGGCGCTTCTACGGTCGCTAAATATCACAAAATTATTACAAGAGCTTCTTTAATTATTTTTATAGCTGATGCCATTGCGCATAACTCAGCTGAAAATAATGAGGCATTATCAGGCAGAAAGAATTGATAAATTTTGTCTTGGGATACTGCAGCATATCCCATTCTGTGCTCTGATTTAGATCCGCCTGTGTAGATTGCATAATGTGGACCTTTTCGGCTTATATGATCTATTGCATGTTGTGTATAGTGTTATGGGGTATATGAGTAGCTTTTTGATCA
Organism: Macrobrachium rosenbergii; assembly: GCF_040412425.1. Lineage (NCBI taxonomy): Eukaryota > Metazoa > Arthropoda > Malacostraca > Decapoda > Palaemonidae > Macrobrachium > Macrobrachium rosenbergii. Next base: position 24,850,921 of record NC_089770.1, on the reverse strand, counting down.
ATATCTTAAGTGTGTGCAAATTCTTATTTTATTCATAGTCAAAGAAGGTAATTTTACTACTGAAGGCAATTGCACATTTATATTCAGCGGCTCAAACAGCCTGCTAGCTTTAACAGGGAGTGATTGTTTATAAATACATCTCTTAATTCAAATAATTTTTTGGCAGGAGAATCACTTCTCTGATTCTCAGGGCACTCTTCTTTGTTACAAACTCTCTATGGAGAGACAGTGGTAGTTCACCACATTCAACTTGTAAAGATGAGGTTGGTGATGATCTAAAGGCCCTTGAACATATTCTAAGGCCTTCATTATGAACTGGGTCTAACGTTTTCAGTGTTACGTCTGATGCTGAGCCACATTTCGCTTCCATAGTCAGTGATAGACAGCAATGCTGCCTTATTGCCTTATACAGTACAGAAAGGGTATGTCTATCGGCTCCCCAAGTAGTTGCATAGTTTTGAATTAGATTTAATGCTCTTTTACATTTTGATTTCATGTATGTTATGTGAGCTTTCCAATTTAGGTGCGTATCAAATACTAGTCCTAAGAGTTTTGCAATTTGCCCAATTGGTATGGAATATCTGATTTTTAAATTATTTCTTCACCTATCTTCCACTTTTTATTTTTATAAAACTCCACTGCTTGAGCCTTATGTATGGATAATTTAAAGCCTACAGATGAGGCCCATTCATTTGTATTTATTATAATTTTTTTTAATAATTCGTTCTGCATGTTTTATGCGAGATGCGCAATAATATATAGCAAAATCATCCATATAGAGTTACTTTTTTTCCAATAGGCAGATTATTACTGATATCATTTATTGCTAGAGTAAACAGTGTGCCACTAAGGACGCTTCCTTGTGGTAGTAGTAGTCTTAAAGTAGTTTAACCAGACCACTGAGCTGACTTTCAGCTCTTACAGGGCTGGGCCGAAGGATTAGGATAAAACACCACACAGGCACACATTCTCATACTGTAACACATACACACAATGAATACATTTACTCATGCTTCCACACTAAACATGTATATTAAAATTAATAACAAGTTATTAAGTAATATTTACAAAAAATTATATTTAAATTCGACAAATGCTATGTTTTCGTGCTCTTATTATTACGTTTTGTTATATTTTATCTATCAAACCACAGTTCCTCATGAACATCAAAATCGGAACGACTGAAAATGTAAAAGATTCTGACAAAATTTCTTTCCTTGATTTATTTCCAAAAGTTGACAGTCGCTGTTGGTCATACTTTGAACACTCACATAACACATGTCTGACCGTTTTCATCAACCTGGACTCTGAGCACTCTGGAGCCAGGCCACACGGGCTGCTCATTTAGTGTCCATGTGTCAGACGAGTATGGCCTATTCTGAGACGTGTTAGCATTACTTGTGCATGTCTGTCTCTCTGATATGATGAACTCCATTTTTCAACTTTAGGTTGTATTTGTTTTAACTTATTATTTTCAGGTTCTTCATTCCATATGTATTGCCATTTGTTTATGATACCCACCTTTATGTGTGTTACATAATCAGTAACAGGGATATTCACATTTGATCTTGTCATGTGGGTTGCTTCTTTGGCTGCTTTATCTGTCTCTTCATTTCCTTTGATCCCTACATGGGCAGGGATCCAACATATTATATAAATATTATTATATAAATTATGGAGAAATAATTTAATTTGTTGTACAATATTATTTTTTTATTTGTAACTGTGAACAGCTTCTATAGCGCTTCTCAAGTCACTAAAAATCGCAAAATTATTGAATGATGTTTCTTTAATTAATTCTGCTGTGAATATTGAAGTTTTGTCTTGGGACACTGCAGCATATCCCACTCCGTGCTCTGATTTAGAACCATCTGTATATACTGCGTAATGTGGACCTTTTCGGTTTATATGCTCTATTGTATTTCTGTGGTGCGTGTATTATCTTCTAGTGTTTCCATTTCTCTTAATATCTCAAATGAATTTGAGCAAATATTTGTATACCTTTCTTGGTTCTTTGCTATATTAGTTTCTTCTTGCAAAGTAGTTATTTTTCTTTGGGACTGATCTATCAGGGTTTTGTTACTCTTATCTATTTCCATTTTTGCTTCATTGTTTGATCTTATTACAGTAGAAAACGTTCGTTTCCTAGCGGGATCATGCAATCCTCTAACCTTTAATTCTAATTTGGCCTCTTTTATAGGCATTCCTGTCCTTTCCTTTAGTAATTTTAATTCTGTATTGTATATATAATACATACACTCCTTAATTCTTGCATGGTGATTTTGTCCACAGTTAACCACACCTCCACTGTGTTGTATGTTTGTCAGATCCACAATATGCGCAAACATATTTATTACGGCAATTTTTCTTTGTATGTCCATACATACTACAGTTTTGGCACTGTAGTGGCTTTGGAACATACGGTCTCAGTTCTCTGCTCTGGCCCATGGTTTTAATTTTCAAGGGTAATTCATGACCTTCGAATTTTATCTTTGTTATTCTCAATTATTTTTCCATTACTCCGTCTACTGGCTATGTCGTATATTTCGCGATCTTGTACATTGTTGTATTTTCTTTTAAGGGAATCCAGCAATATATTCTTTTCTGTTGGTTCTTCATCATTATCAGGGAGTACTATGGTACCCTGTACACTGTTCATATTTTCATGTTTTTTTATATGTACCTTCATACTGTCAATGTTTTTTATAATTAAGTAATTTTCTGATTGATTTTTTGTTGTGGTTTCCATCAACCAGATCTGATCTTGTATTTGTCTGAATGACATTTCAGTAGTTGAATGTCGATTCAACAGGAAGTCTTCTAATTTCAATGCCGATACTTTCTTTTCTGCTTCTAAGTTCAGGAACCGTGACCAACTTACACTTCCAAAGAGGGAGTCGAAGTGAGTCAAGGTTGGGTCAAGATTAGTATTATTTATTTATTTTTTTTTTTTAATTGGCGCATAGGGCTCCAGTGTAATTACATCAGTATTTTTTTCTGATTTTTCCAGAGAGAGGTTGTCAGAGGAGGTTCCAGCGGTTTTCAACTGTACCGAGTCGCTACCATCAAAGGGTCCAGGGGTACTTAAATCTTTACAACCACTAAGCATAAAGATTAAAGTAAAAAAAATACATAAATAAACCTGAAAACCTTAAAAAGATATCATAAGCCTTTCATGGAGTCTATTCCTCCGCCAATGGCACAAGTGAGAACCGACTCCCAAGTGTCCGCGTCCCTACCCTATCCCATAGGGGATGGCACATTATTAGAGTGGCCCAAGTGTAAGCCAAACCCACTTGCTAGGACTGAGAGTATTACAAGAATACAATCATCCCCACCCTAATCAGGTTATGGGCAAACCAGATAGAATGCCGAGAGTCCTACCCCTAGAACCAGACACCCCTGGAATCCGTGGTCCAGCCCTAAAGAATGGTTCTGCTTTTGAGCTATCAATCTGAAAACTCTCAGGTCCAAACATTATCGGGCAGTTGATGGTCCTACCACAGTTCTCACTATAAACCCAATCCCAGCTGTGATATCTTTTCCTGTTTAACAGTTGCAATAAATTTTAGCAAAAATGGAAAATTCCTGGGGTTCACGAGCCCCCTCACCACGTCAAGGTGGTCCTACTTCGAGGGGGAGTTGAATCCACAGCAGAGAGAGTAGGTGTAAAGAACCATACACTCCCTGCAGTGGATTCCTAGGTCCCCTACCTCGTCAAGGGGTTGGGATCAGGGGGTTAATATTAAAATAGTTTAACTAGACCACTGAACTGACTATCAGCTCTTATAGGGCTGGCCCGAAGGATTTGAATGAAATACCAGGTCTTGGCCAGAGGCCTAGCATTGGGACCAAATAGGACATTCGGTGTAATAATAAATGAATGAAAATGAAATTAAAAACTGCACGAAGGCATATGCACATAATAAATACATTTACTCATGTTTCCATACACACACAAAAGGAATATTAAAATTCAGAAAAAGTTAAGTAACATTTTTAAATTTTAGACTGTTATCATCGCTTTGCATTCTGAACATTTGGGAGAAGGCCATGTGTACTGTTCATTGAGTGTCCACGTGTCAAACGAGTATGGCCTATTCGAAGACGCGCCAGAATTACTTGTGGGTGTCTCTCTCTCTCTGATATGATGAACTCCATTTTCTAACACAGGATTTGATGTTTCAATTTATTATTTATAAGTTCCTCATTCCATATATTTTTCCATTTACTTACAATAACTGTTTTTACATATCTTATATAATCACTGATAGGGATGTTTACATTTGCTCTTATCATGTGGACGGCTTCTTTAGCTGCTTTAACAGCCTCTTCATTACCTTTAATACCTACAAGGGCAGGGATCCAACATATTTCTATATTTTGTCCTTTATTATACAACTTATGGGGTGAAAACTTAATTTGTTGTACAATGTTTTTTGGTTTGTAACTTTGAATGGCTTCCATAGCGCTTCTGGAGTCGCTATAAATAACAAAATTATTAAACCATGTTTCTTTAATTATTTTCATGGCTGATGCTATTCCACACACCACAGATGTAAATACTGAAGCATTATCAGATAGAAAGAACTAATACGTTTTGTCTTGGGACACTGCAGCACATCCCACTCCGTACTGTATATTGCGTAATATGGACCATTTCGGATTATAGGTTCTACTGTATGTTGTCTATGGTGACCTGGGGTATATGAGCAACTTTTTGATAAATATTTTAAATGTGCAAATTATCATTTTATTCATAATCCTAGGAGGAAGTAACTTTACTATTGAAAGTAACTATATATTTTTATTCAGTGACAAACAATCTTCTAGCTCTAGCAGGGCAAGGTGGTGAGTGATTGTTTATTAATACATCTCCTGATTCTAATAATTTTTTTTTTTGTTGGAGAATCACTTGTCTGAATTCTCTGGGCACGATTAAGTGTTACAAAATATGGAGAAATAGTTGTAGTTCACTACATTCAACCTGTAAAGATGAGGTTGGTGATGATCTGAAGGCCCCTGAGCATATTATAAGGCCTTCGTTGTGAATTGGATGCAACGCTTTCAGCGCTGCGTCTGATGCCGAGCCATACATTTCACTTCCATAATCAATGATAGACAACACTGTTGTTTTATACAGAACAGTAAGGGTATGTCTATCGGCTCCCTAAGTAGCGTTCAATAGTTTTAAATTAGATTTAATGCTCTTTTACATTTTGATTTCATGTATGTTATGTGGGCTTTCCATATCAAGTGAGAATGAAATGCTAATCCCAAAAATTTTGCTGTATGGTTTCTGATTTTTAAATCTATTTCTTCACTTTTCTTTCAACTTTTTACTTTTATAAAACTTGAGTAGCTGAACTCTGGAAAATTTAAAGCTCACTTTTATATGCTTTTATTACTGATTCGTTCTGCATGTTTTATACGAGATGCTGAATAATATATGGCAATATCATCCATATACAGGTTATTTTTAATTCCAATTGGTAGATTATTACTGGTATCATTTATTGCTAAAGCAAACAGTGTGCCACTAGGGACGTTTCCTTGTGGAGTACCATTTTCAAGTGGAAATGTGTTTGACAATTCATCATCAATTCTCACCTGAAAAGTGCAGTCTATCAGAAAGTTTTGGATATATCTGGGTAAATGTCAAACGACGCTGCTTTTATATAACGTTTTTAATATTGCATACCTCCATGTAGTATCGCAGCCTTTTCAATGTAAAAAAAATAAATAAATAAAGACAGCTACAAGCATTTGTTTTTGTTCAAATCCTCTGCGTATGTGGTCTCTATGTTAGATAGAGAATTAATGTAGATATTACACTGTGCCCCAAATTGAGTGGTAGTCAAAATTTTATTTTCTCGACTGTGCCATGTTAGTCGAGCATTTACCATTTTCTCTCCAAAGTTCTATTTTTATCTTTAATTTCCAGTCCATCACTACTTTCCTCGATATTTCTGTAGTAGTATCTTCTTGTGCTCCTATTTGCATTATTTCAAATGTACTTGATAAAATATTACCGGTATCATTTCAACCTTTTCTTTATTCTTTACCATTTTATTTTTTTTCTGTAAAGCCTTAATTTCTTTTAGAGATTTATTTTTCTGTGTTCCATTAATTCTATCTGTACACATTTTTTGTTTCCTTACTGGTTCTTGTTATTGAAGAATATGAATGTTCCTAAGACAGATAGTTTGTGTTGTATATATAATAAAAGAATTGTTTGGATCTTGAATGATGATCTTGCTCACAGCTTACACACTTTGGCTCACTACATTTCCATTGTGTGGCATGTTCGTCAGACCCACAATAAGCACATATAGGTTCATTTCGACAATTTTCCTTCGTGTACCCATATTTACCACAATTTTGATCTTATAGTAGCTTTGAAACAAAAGATCTCAATTCACTATTTTGGCCGAAAATTTTTGTTTTTTGAGGTTGATCCTGACCTTCAAATTTTATTTTTGCAATTCTTAATACTGTCCTATCTGTTTATTTGGTATTACATATATATAGATACAGATATAGATATAGATATAGTATATAGATATATATATATATATATATATATATATATATATATATATATATATATATATATATATATATATATATACCTCACAATCTTGGACTTTGGGATATCTCACTTCAAGTCCAAAAGCATACTCTTCTTGAACAGTTCGTTATTATTTTCAGTAATGAGTACAAAAGTACCATGAATGCTGTTCATAGTGTACTGATTTTTTTTTTATTTTTACATTTACATTATCAATACTTTTTATAAACAAATAGCCTAAGAATTGGGTTTTTGTTGTGGCTTCTATAAGCCACTTCTTTTCTTTTATTTTTCTGAACGACATTTCTGTCGTTGAATGTCATTTTAATAAGTACTTTTCCAACTTTAGGGCTGAAATTTCTTGTTCCGTTACCAAGGTTAGAAATCTTGATTAACTTCCACTCCCAAAGAGGGAGTCGAAGTGAGTGTAGGTTGGGTCATGTCGATATTTACTCTTTTTTGGTGTTTTATATGGCATTAAACACTAACCCGATTGTTAGTGGGTTTTTTGGAACAAGTTCAAGGTCTATAGCAGGGAGAACTTTCTGAACTATGTGTAGACATTTCCTCCTAAATATATCATCATGCAGGAAAGGAGAAGTAGCATACGTTTTCATGTAAGGTACAGTAAAGATCATAGGTGGTTTATTTATTTTCCTAAGAGCCCTTAAAAACAATCTTGAAGGAAAGCAAACAAGTTTGATGTATGAGTAAAAGCCCTGTTGAGTACAGTCGAGATAGTATTAATCTTGAATTTAAAAAAAAACAAGCGCTGTAAAAATTCATATCAAGTCCTGTAAAAGCATTCTTAAAAATTCTTGTGTAAAATTCCTAGTTATCCCACGAAACAAGGTTCAAACAAGATAATTTATTGCCCGCTTCCTTGTCAAGGTAAACTTTATATTGGTGTGTTGCCTGTTAACAAATTCTAAAAATGCATCAGCATCATGTGATACTGAAAAAGCGCGAACATGTCGTCCCCGTAACTCTGATAAAACAGTGGAGCGGGACATGCTCCTCCTCCTTGAGCGAACCTTCCGTGGTGGGTCCTCGCTGAGGTTGATGACATCCAGTCAATGATGATGGCCGGGAGGAGAAGTTTGACTCCGTTGCCAGGGATCTCCATCCCGAGCAGCTCGGTGGCTTACGGGACCGTTCTTTCCCCCTCTGGTAATTGACAGGTTGGGAAGGACTGTACAGCGAATCCTCCTCGGACTCCATTGCACGGTCTGCCTGCTCCCTGTGATTCACGTATTGCCTTCTATCTGACAACTTAGACAAGGGAAACAATTCCTTAGCAGGCGTGGCCAGTAACAAAAGGGTTTGTGGGGGTAGAGATGAAGAGCCAGGGGAGATGATCGGCGTCGGTTCTCTAAGATGGGGTGGTTTTCTTCCTCCACCTCTCTTCATATTTTACCGACTAAGGAGACAACCATGCCATCCATTCATTCCTTGCAGGGAGCTCACAGAAATAAAGTTACTTCCAGGTTTATCCTTGCCTACAGTATGCAACGACACACTTCGGACTTACCGCTTTCTTCCATCTCCATACACCGATGCGTTATGGCTGGAGATAAGGAAAAAACACAATAAGTAAAACATGATTCAAGAGTACGTAAGCCCATGTGCAGACCCAAAAAACACTATTTTCAACACCGAATCCGCCCCCCTACAAAAAAAAACTCAAAACCCATCTAGTATATGCTTTACAAAAACAGGGAGGGTAATTCCCTTAACCACACACAATGTCACTGAATTGTTCTCTACGGTTAGAGGGGAACATGCCATGTGATACACGATGAATGATTATGGAACGCCACTTTCTTGTCTCCCATAACGAGACCGGAAAAACCCCACTTGAGCACATAAAAACGATTTCTATGAGGGCAGAAAATATGCTTACGTCTAGATCTCCAGGAAGAGCAGCCCGACGATAATGATGCACGTAGGGGCGCGAACCCCCAAACCGCAAAGAACAAGGAAACAGTATGGACGAATAAGTGAGACAAATCAGAAGAGTGCGAAAACCACGGTGGCTCTGAACACAATAGGAGAAGGTAGGCCATTCCAGGTCACACGTGACCATAGGCCTAATGTTAGGATTTTCGTTTTTCAGGGACAAATCAGAACAGCCGACGTGCGACAAGCGCAAATACTCGTCTTATGGAAGTGTAGGTTCGTAGACATCTCTGAACAAATGTGAATTTAAAGACACTCAAGTTTCCCTACCACCGGTATCTAAACATTTCATTGGATCTCAAAATTATGACGTTAACCACAGATTTTCATCAGACATCTGCAATACGTAATTGTGTTTCTTTTTTAAAAACTGGCATATTTCATCAATTTTCGATAAAAATACATATAACTTGTTGGAATCGGTAACCAAACGAACTCTACAGTGCCATCCACCAAAAACATTATATAATTTTTAAATTCCTAAAGCAAATAAAATGCTCTACGGCCTATGACTTGAAGTTCAACTACAGCTGCAGTCAACAAACAGGAGTCGCGAAAGCGGTGCGCATTTCGAGCTCTCTAAGGAAGGAGCGCTACCAACTCCCGTGTACCTTGAGGGAACACTAAACATTACTTTAAATGACCTTTATGCGTCCTGTTGACTACCAGATGCATGATTTTATTCCATTTCCATTTTTTCCTATACAAATGTGATTTTACCTTTACCTATTATTCACCATTTAAGAATATTCACTTCACGCCAGTCCTTAAATAAATGTAAAAATACTATAAAAGGTGCATTAATCTTCCATTATTTTAGTGAGTTTCCTTAAATTGAATACCTACTCCATTCATTTCTTCTTCCTTCTTAGTTAATATGAAAAATAAACTCCTTTCGTGAGCAATTTCAAGATCAACCCAGTGGATCAAAATAAGTCCCGCCAATGAATGTCAACAAATAAGTCCTTCATTCTATACCACAGTTACTCCTATTGAAAAGAGAAAAATGTCTATAAAGCTTACAGAGAGAGAGAGAGAGAGAGAGAGAGAGAGAGAGAGAGAGAGAGAGAGAGAGAGAGAGAGAGAGAGAGAGAGTATATTTTAGGAGCAAAGGTGTCAAAAACATCTTCCCAACATTTTCAAATAGTAAATCAAAAATTAAATGACACCTGCCAATCTTCCTCCGGTAAAACCCTATGAAAAATAAGTCACATACAGAAGTTTATTTTTCAGAGGGATGGATCCAGTATTGTTGACAATATAAAGAGCAATAAAAAATCACACTAAAACGGGATCCAGTAGCTCTAGCCCAACTAGGAGACGCAGTGAGAAGGAAACTCCTAAATTCTTAAATGGAACACAAATAATTTACTATACCGTACTCTCAAGACTTGACAGGTTCAATTTTCATCACATGTTTACTGACCCCAGATCTCCTAACACAATATATTTAAATTTGATACATTTGATACAAACCAGATTTCTTAGTAAACATCATCTTTAGAGATGTTCCGTTCGGATGGATGCACAGGAATGCTCCCGATCAATCAACAGAGAGCCCAAACAATATGTGACTGCTGACAATCCCCAAATTTTCTCAGGGAAATTATTTTTATGCAGCTAAAACCATCAGGAAGGGAGTTTTCGCTCCATCGAAAATGCACGGCGGGAAAATTTGCAAATTCCATATAAAACAGATTAGATTTGACATGTAAGGGAATACAAGCAGTTTGACAGAACCAACTCCGTTTCATGTTCGATTCGAGGTTAAGTTCAGGTAAACTCTTTCTCCTATTCTCGTTCTTTCAGTCTTTCATTGGGCTGCAATGTTGTCATAACAGAGCAATCAACTCTTACATAAAGGTCCATTTCCCATTCTCAAGATACGACGTAATTACCTTGGGTTGCATTGCTGTAATTTTCTCTTTCTCGGACAAAATTTCTTTAATTATCATTGTTTTTTCTGGCTATCCTTTAGCTAAAAAGATTCCTCTTTAACAATGATTAATATAGTATCTTCACTATCTGCAATAATTATAATGCCCGAACGAGATACAAGTAATATCAATAAATATCACTATAATGACAAACACTCTCGCAATATCCTACAAGCATTACTGGATAATTCCAGGAACAATTCAATCGCTGCTCGACTGAACTTTCCCAATGTCGCATATCAACATAAAATTCATATAGCACAATATTCAAGTTCCATTATCAGATAAAGAGGAGGCTCTGACAGCTAGATGGTGAAGTGGATTTGATTAATCGTATATCCACAATGCTCTCCGCATTCTGCAGGTGACTGTAAGAAAACGTCTCACAGTGTTGTACACCCACAATACATATCTACCAGCTAATTATTAGAAACGCACACATACATACACACATATATGTGTGTGTGTGTGTGTGTTTTCAGTCTCAATTTCAATTTTTGATTCCCGTTCGTACTAATCTGGCCCCATGTCAGGTTAAGCTATTTAAGTGATATACAATAATAAATCGACATTATGATTATTTCAAAGAAATAAGTTTTGTTACAAAATGCAACAAAAAAAAACAAAATTTCCAAAAGTCGAAACATAATTACCATACCTTGCTCATGAAGTTGACAGGGTTCGGAAACAATATTTTTCTGGTCACAATTCTGAACGTGAAATGTTCTGGAAAAAAGAAAATAAATATTATTAATAGCTACTATCAAGGACAGGCAAATTTATCACCACTCATCTCAACTAAAAGAAAATTTATTTGTAATATGAATAATTAAAACTAATCCTGAAACAGAAGAATAATTGCAATTTGCTGCATATTTTCTCGGTCAGATCACAGTACAGTGTGATGTGATATAATTAAGGCCAGGGATATATCTCACGATATACATCACGGCGTGCGTCAATACTCCAGCTAAACACTTCAATTAGATATTCATTCTCAATGACATTTGACTTTCCTGATGTGTCAGAAACTTATTTTATTTATTTATTTATTTATTTATATATATATATATATATGTGTGTGTGTGTGTGTGTGTGTGTGTGTGTGTGTGTATATATTTTATATATATATATATATATATATATATATATATATATGTATGTGTGTGTGTGTGTGTGTATATATATATATATATATATATATATATATATATATATATATATATATATATATATACGATACACACACATATATATTCAAATTTAAAAG
>NC_089770.1:24819184-24834184 GCF_040412425.1 Macrobrachium rosenbergii | reverse complement strand
GAGAAAAGACTGAAAGAGCAGGTTTAACCTATGAACTGCGAACATCTCTTGAAGGTGCACGAGAAAAGTACCAATCAATAAATTGCTATCAAGATCAGTGAAGAATTAATTGTGTTTGTGAGAGAGAGAGAGAGAGAGAGAGAGAGAGAGAGAGAGAGAATTTACACCGTTATTTAGCGAGAACGATTGCAAGCAAAACAGGACAATATACCTTTGACCGCAAAATGTGTTCTTTACACATACAAGATCATATGATATCTCAGCGATACACTATAAGGGTTAGAAATGACTGGTGCGAATCCACTGGGCTCAACAGCCCTTCCAAATTTCTGTTGAAAGCGAAGCCTCGAAACATCCGGGCGACTATGCAAACAGCCGAGCTTTGCATCCGGAGTATCCCGTTTAATGCAGCTGCGCCTGGGATACAAGGGATATAACAAAAGACGTATGCCACATGTACTGTGAGATGAGTGGAGAAGAAAGTTATGATATGAGAGTTACTTCGTGGGCTAATAACTTTTCTGTTAAAATCTCGAAGTGAGGAGGTTCGTAGGGTGATTGGAGTGATGATGGAGGCATGTGAAAAATGCGGAGCTATTCTGTGAGATGCCTGGAGTGACAAGCGACGCGACAAAAGAAGCAAAATTATGGAGCTTTTCTGTGAAATGAAAGGCTGAGAGGAACGACAATAAATGCATCAGAAGACAGAAATATAGGGAACAGTTCTGCAGGATAAGTGGAATGACTAGGAAGGCACCTGATGGAGCTGAGGATACGGCTATTTTGTGGAATGAAACTGAAAGATAAGACGCTATTTTCGGGATAATTAAACGGTCAGGGGATGCAAAATGAGGAGCATAAGTAAAAGTGTTACTTTGTGGACAGAGAGGTGGGGGAGCAGGTTGCCAGGAAGAGAACCTGGGGTGTGGAAGTTGGTAAGAAAAACATTAGATGGAAGTTGGGACAAACTGCAAGGAAAATAATTGTTTACAAGGAAAAACAACTGAAGTCAGTGAATGCAAGCAACAATAAAGTAAGAGGACTGCGGAAGAGAAATTAAAAAAAGTTAAGTATACCTTAGTTTTACCAGGCCACTGAGCTGGTTAACAGCTCTCCTAGGGCTGGCCCGAAGGATTAGACTTATTTTACTTGGCTAAGAACCAATTGGTTACCTAGCAACGGGACCTACAGCTTATTGTGGAATCCGAACCACATTATAGCGAGAAATGAATTTCTATCATCAGAAATAAATTCCTCTAATTTTTCATTAGACTGCCGGAGACTCGAACTCGGGCCTAGCGAGTGCTAGCCTACTACTCTACCGACTCGCCCAAAGAGGAACTGCAGAAGAGAAGTAAAAAAGTGTTGCATAATTTATACAAATTGGTGGGAAAAACTCAATGACAAATTTTTCAGGTTTTGTGGCATCTCACAATTACTTAACGATTCCAATTTAAGGGAAGGACGCTGTTTAGTCAGTTGAATTTAAAATTAGCCGAGTTCGTCCTGCGAAAGACAAAAATTGTTACTGCCAAACACTGTCGAATATTAAATGTTTTCATATTCATTTATATAAAGGTAATGACAATTAATTAACATAACTGAATATTTAACTAACGTAATGATAATAATAAAAAGGATTGGGAATGACAATGAAATGTCCAAGCAGAAGAGGAGTAATTTCTCTCTCTCTCTCTCTCTCTCTCTCTCTCTCTCTCTCTCTCTCTCTCTCTCTCTCTCTCTCTCTATTCAATTTTTTCTCATTCACGTATGAGTTTGAAACAAAATAAACTTTACTTATTTTAATCCCTGAAACTTTAATAACTATATACATATAATATATATATATACAGTATATATATATATATATATATATATATATATATATATATATATATATATATATATATTATCATCAAGAGTATCCTCTTATACGCCATCTTCCACTCAATAAATATGGACCAAGCAATTAATTTATTTATTTTAGTATGATTCACTGTAGGCGAATTCGCCTCTATAATCTCTCTCACCACTGCCTTTGGGAGGAAACCACTTTAATCGCTTTCTTGTCCAAGTGCTGCCGGAATTCCTTAAATTCCAGGTGCCGACTCGATCAGAGCTAATCGTCGCCCGAGGCAGGTCATCTGGCGGGCTGAACACGTGCGTTCAGCCATCTTGAAACTGCAGCCACGCTGCCCGCATTTCCATGTGGGTAGAACGATCCCAACGCCACCTAGGAAGAGGAAAAAACGTAATTCCCGAAGTTATAAAGGGTCTTGGAGAGAGACGCTTGGTCTTGAATTGCTCAGGCGGCCCCAGAGGACGGATGTCCTGTCCCTTGCTCCATTAAACTGCCTATTTCCAACACGTGGCTGGATGTAACCAAAGTAACTTTCGTTGTGAACTAATTCACTTGCCCTCCCTCTCACTGGGCCTCATAGGAAGAGAACTTCAGCTCAGAATTAAGGTAAAGCACCGGGATTTAAGGTGTTTTTTCGTCAGCCACGTTCCCTATTCGTCTTTAACTATTATCCGTTCTTTTCAAAGTGCGATATACCTACAGTGAAACCTGTATTGCTTTTTATACTCTGTGCTGTTTAATTTGCATAGCATTGACGAGAAATGTAACGTAATCGTATGATATTCGAGTCACTAGAATCGAATTCAGTCTAGGCATCTTCTACGCAATTCCTCGATTCCTTCATTACAATGCTAGTAAAATGATCACTGCCACATGCTAAAAAGAGGTAAACCACTTGTGCAGAAAACTCCCAAGAACATTACCCGTTTCATACACAAACACAAATACCTCATCAGCAGCACATCGAATCAGCTGCAAGTACACTGTACTGTCACTTTTATCTATCAAGTGGTCTCTCGTTTCAAGGTTGCTGATGACCTCCTCTCCTATACCCTTATTATCCCTACCACTACTTCCGTACACTCTTCTCACCAACTATCATCCTCCATTTTCTTTACATGACTGAACATCTATAAGCACTCTGCTCTACCATTTCCCACGCCTTCTATATTTATTAAATCTATTTGCGTATGCATATCTGTAAACCTGATTTGCGGAGCTGAGTGGAATTCTGAATACCCGAATGATTACTTTAACATTATCAACATAATACTGCATCCACCCTGTAATCAGACAAACGTGCCTTAATATATCAATTAATATTTTGTATCACTGTGCTCACAGTTCAGCCGAGCGTTGATGCGGTTATTGTGTCATTTCCAGGAATACTCTGAGCTGTCTGCTGCATTTGCCGACGGATATAACAATACTAACCAGAGACATGGCTGCAAGGAACAAATCGAATATGAAAATCTTTGTTTCTTGCAAAAACAGGTGACATTTGGACAAAGCTACCTTCTACCACAGGAAATCTAAAGAAAATTGTGAGTGCACGAAATTATGAAAAAAGCACGTTAAAAGAAGAAAACTCTCTCTGTTTCTTCCAAGAGCAGATTTAATTAACTCCTTATTACCAGTCTGTATTTTCAGCGTTTTGACCGTTCTTTGATTTCTGAAGTTGTTTACAGCGCTAAATTTGTGAACGCCAAAAACAACTGATTTGATCTTACCTTTGGCTCCTCTTCAGCTCATATATATATATATATATATATATATATATATATATATATATATATATATATATATATATATATATATATATATATATATATATATATATAATTTATATATAATCATATATATGTATATACATATACAATATATATATATATATATATATATATATATATATATATATATATATATATATATATATATATATATATATATATATAATTATATATAATCATATATAATATATATATATATACATATATATATATATATATATATATATAAATATAATATAAATATATATATATATTTATATCAATATATATATATATATATATATATATATATATATATATATATATATATATAATGCCTAAAACACACTTGCTTTAGTTTTACCTTAGCCAAAACAAATGTGTGTGAATTTGAGTCTCTTCACTAGGCTTCAAATTCCCCCAAGATTTTCTTCCTCTTGAGCCCCGCACTCTGTAATCACAGACCTCTCTTATAGGGTACATGGTCATAGTATTTTGCTTCGACAAATAAGATATGTACTACAAGTGCTTGTGTGTGTGTGTTTGTGTGTGTATACACATACGCACATGTATACAGATATTTCCTGTATATACAGTATATATATTTATATATATATATATATATATATATATATATATATATATATATATATATATATATATATATATTTATATATATACAGTATATATATTTATATATATATATATATATATATACATATACTGTATATATATGTATACATATACTGTATATATATGTATTTTTTTTTATATATATATATATATATATATATATATATATATATATATATACTAATTACAGTTGACGTACAATTTAGAATCAAAACCTTTAGAACACAGAGACAAAAGTCTGGAAAACACCCTTATTCTCTGAACAGAATAGAATATGAAATTTAGACCAAAGGCCACGTTCTAGGGCCTATGAGGTCATTCAGCGCTGAAAGGGAAATTCTGAGTAAAAAGGTTTTCAAGGTGTAACAGGAGGAAAACCTTGCAGCTGCATTATGAAACAACTGTAAGGAGAGGGTGGACAGTAAGATGGAAGAAAGAGAATATGAACGGAGGTACACTAAAGGCATGAAAGGGGTTGCAGCTTGGGGCCGAAGGAACGTTGCAAAGGACCTTGAGTAATGCTAACAGTGCACCGCGTGAGGAGCACTGACGGCACTACCCCTCCCCTTCGGAGCTTGTTTTCTGAACGCCCCTATTGTTCTTCCATTAAAAATCACTTCTCTTGTTCGTTCTCTCGGACTTCAACTGCTTTGCAATGTTGCAATACGGAAGAATATTCACTCTACTATCCGTCCACTTCCTTCCCTAAACATATGACGCAATCATCCCAAAATGCTTTCTTATCTTTACCACCTCAGGCATCAGATTTCAACCATTTTTCACAATGCTTTCTGGATTTTCCTTCAGTAAGAGTGCATCTAATCAACAGTAATTGTGGTAATAGTTATAATATAATTTCTCTCTTGTCATGGGATTATTACAATGAATATGAAAATTTGAAATGGTATCTTTAGAAGTGTATACTAAAGGCCCAACAAGGAGTTTTCCAGATCTATTCAGCTGCAATAATACAAAGGATATTAACAATAAGAATGACAAAAGGACCAACAACAACAACAACAACAATAATAATAATAATAATAATAATAATAATAATAATAATAATAATAATAATAATTTCAAATTATTTGCTTCTCGTGATTGGCAATCAGCCCTGGTTCGGTTTCTTTCATTAATGTTATGACTAAAACGTAAACAGTGCAATCATTTCAAGAATCTTTAACGAAGAATGATTATTAACGTCCGTTGATGCCCAGTTCTTTTATATTCCCTATTACACAAGGACTCTCCTACGGTGGAGCTGCTACCTGTTTAAAGATGAAGGCCAGGAGAGTGCCACAAGTAGACCTTTAAAAATCCAACCTTGATCGATGTGTCACAACTTACATTTGCCTTCGAAGAACACGAATTTCAACTGGATCGGCTCTCAGTGAAAAATATGGGAATATCATGGAAAGCTTTCATGCTTATTTCTTCTGTGTATCAGGACAACGTAAATTGACTAATTTTATAGTTTGTGAAATTTAGGCGGTTAAGCTAAGCACTGGGACTTAGAGTGACTGGACAGCAAGAGGAAGTGATCCAGAAAATAAAAGAGATGAAATGTGGAACTGGGAGTAAGACCCATAATTGCACCACGTAACAGGAGAGGTTGAACGGCAAGACTAAAAGAAAAGAACGGGTGCAGCTAGGGGCTGACGGAACACTGCAAATGCCCTTTATTTAATACCTACAGTTTACCACGTAAGTGAACTAACAGAACTTACCCTTTACGGTGATTTTTTTGTGTGTGAAAGACAACAGTAAATTTTCTAATACTATAATCTGCCAAATGCTCATGCATGAAAAAAGATGCTACACGCTGCTCCAGGAGCAAGAGCCCGTTCTGGCCTAAGGACAGCTAAAACTAAGACTGCGCGGAAATGAAATGGAAGGTTGTTACACGACTCTTATATTCACAATGTCAATACAGGCGCTATCAATAAAGAAGCCAAAAATCTGTTGTTTGGTGAAGAACGTGCTGACGTAAGCCACCTTAATCTAAACCAGCAAACCAACAAGTTTCTGTCTCTTTCGGAGAATACGATTCAAGGCTTTTTATTTATCACATTTTTAAATGTTTTTGAGACTGATGTGAATTTAAAGAATATATCCGATTCCAGGTGTTTGTGAAGGAAGCCGTCAATAATGCGAGGGTGACTACAAGACCAAATATTCGTAAAAGAAAACATGAATGATGAAGATTATTTAGGTAACTAATAATAACGTTTGCATAGGTGTACAATTCTTAGCAACCAGTTGTAGTTCTGTATACAATGGCCAAGAACAATATCAGTAATTCTTGTTCACTTTCTTATAATACTTTTTTCACTATTCTATTTTGGTCCTTTTTCTCAGCAGAAGAAAAAAGTCTTAATTAGAGATAATTTTGAGATTGCAAAATGAATTCCTTGTCAAGAGGAAAGTCTCATGGCATTAACAATGCAATCACGTAATGACCTGTATTAAGTTCATATTCCGTATACTTTGCCTTAGGATCCTTTCATTTTTAAGGTTTATGAAAACATGACGCAACTGCTTCCATTCAACATATCCATACCCGATTCATTCACTTTTATATGTTTATCTTGAAATAAAAACGAGATTTAGGACTGAACATTTTCTTAACTGAATATTTTTTTACAGTAAGCGTTTTCCCCATAT
Organism: Macrobrachium rosenbergii; assembly: GCF_040412425.1. Lineage (NCBI taxonomy): Eukaryota > Metazoa > Arthropoda > Malacostraca > Decapoda > Palaemonidae > Macrobrachium > Macrobrachium rosenbergii. The sequence continues at coordinate 24,827,257 of NC_089770.1, read as the reverse complement.
CTTCACCATCGTATCGTTAGTTAACCCATGTGCTGTAAGCCTCACAGCATTAAAAAACAGGAGTCTCATCTACAGTTCGCCGAACCCCTCAAGCACACTGTGCCGTGAGTTACTAATATACATACACATACATACATACATACATATATATATATATATATATATATATATATATATATATATATATATATATATATATATATATATATGTAACCCCATTATATCAGCAACGAAGATTAACTTTCGTGTCATGCCCACAATATTAGAATGTAATTGTAGACTGGTAAGAAGTTTCAAGCATATTCACGTTACCTTATTTCAGAAGGCAAAGATCAGATTATCAAAGGACAAAAGTCAAGAAGCTAAATATCTTTTTTCAAAACTTAGGGGCATGCAATTACAAGTTGGAACAAAAAGAATGCCAAATGAGGAGAGAGAGAGAGACAGAGAGAGAGAGAGAGAGAGAGAGAGAGAGAGAGAGAGAGAGAGAGAGAGAGAGAGAGAGAGACTTTCACTAACGAAGAACCTCAAATAACTTCCTAAATAATCTCTCTTAATCAACAAGATTTTAATCTTATTAAATGCATTTTCCAATCAGGCTTAGTTCTTCTGTTATATACCGGAATAAATCAGCAAAAGATGCGTTTAATACAAATTCATCGTTTAGTGTCGGGATTAGTTTAGACATCCAATGAAGTGGAACAATTTAATGAAAATAAAACCATGAAAGCGTACCGTTTGCTAACGCTTCATATTTCGTTAGCGAGAAATCTATTGAAAGCATCAAAGATCAGATACAAAAACAATTTTTCAGTCAGTATTTTTCTGTATATTATTTTACATATGCTTGGATATATTTGCTAACTGCAAAAAGAAAAAAAATGTTTTAGGTTTATATCTTTTCCTGAGACAGATCAGAAGTATACTTGTAGACGTCTACAACCTAAACATAGCTTTTCCTGCAAATCCCTTCGAAAACCTTTTTTCCTACATTCCAAAAAAAAACAGACATGCATAATTATAATATATATATACACATATATATATATAATTATAATAAATATATATATATATATATATATATATATATATATATATATATATATATATATATATATATATATATATATATATATAGGGTGGGTATACGTGCTATGCATCACCTACTTTAGGTGCATTGTACACTGTCCAATTGTATATAGGTTTTGTTATGTTTTGTATATAAAAACTATGTAATAAACACTGGATCACTCAAATTTCTGCCGTGCAGGTGATGTCACTTATGATGGATGACATGACGGGCTTTGAACAGCAGTCAGACTTACAAGAATGGGTGCGTGGAACAAAATCAGGGTTAAGCCTGACTTTCATAACCTTGAATTCTATCGCATCCCAGTCCAAAAAGCAATTTTTAAAATAGTGCGGTTAGGCTTATTACTTGAAATTGTGCGGACGCTAAATCCTGATGAATTGAATTTATTGCAGAAATTACAAAAACACGTGTACGCCCAAGTTTTCCTGTGCTTCTGACTAGTGGCTTGCAAAATTCGCCATGTAGTATCACGGTTTACCCAATACTGTGTCATTAGTCACTTAGTACAGATGCATATTCTCAACTGTCTAGAAGCGCTTCCTTCCATTTTGATTAAAACAATGAAAGGACATCAAAGGGCTCAGGAGCGTCAACAATTTGTTTTCCCATGACATCTTTTACTTTCGGATACATTAAAGTTCTTATTTTCCTACCATGATCCTGAGAAACGATTTTTTAAACTGTTCCCAATAGTAAGCTAAATGAATTGGAACAGATCATAATTAGCATCTGTGCAATGGTTACCCATTAACACAACAGGAAGGGGGGGGGATATTACCAACTACGGTAACAGGTTAGGCAGGTGTTCTCGGAAATCACCTAGCCTTTCCTACTACCCGGGAACACACAGTAATCAAACATTTTGGCATAAATTGACATTACTCTCTTAAATACATTGTTATTATCAGAAAAGAAAAACGCTGTTCATAATCACAGACAATTTTAGAAGCCACTTTGACTTCACGTCTTCGTAATGTTTGCAAATCCCTCTCATGCACTGCTGAGTACTGAACATAACAAATATTTCGCTGCTTCTCTTGAGAAATACAGGATTCTGTCCTTAAGGAAGGCAACTTCCTGTGATATACTGCTTCGACTCAAGCACTTGTAACTCTAAGGAACTGGATACTTTTTCATTGACAGTTTAATCTTTTAACTCTATGATTCACTCAATGGTCCTACAGTAGCATTATCTTGTAATACTGCTAAACTTTTACAAATATTCCTAAAGCGCTAGGCAAGTGTTCAGGCAGTGCTTTCCAGATTTCCTTTGCACTAAGTTATTTTTTCGTCACAGTGAGTTAATTAATCGTGCTTTATAATTTAAGAAAGATGTTCATTCATTCTTTCAGCATCCATACCTGAATATTCAACATCAAACTTATTACTCTATCAATATATTACGGTACTGGAAGAATAGAAAAGCAGGATGTCAGATCAAACATTTGTCAGATACCGCAAGAAAAATACCCGGCAGAAAAGAATAAAAAAAAAAGTCAACCAGAAAAGATGTAAAAATGCTCAAACTTTCAGAATGTAAAAATACTAAAGAAAATACACAACAAAACGGCCATCGTGAAAAGGAAAGCAACAGAGAAGAAAAAGAATTTCGACGAAATTTACAGTAAAAAGATGCAGCATGAAAGTCAACTCTAAGAAAACGGGCCGCAATGCGAGAATCTTAAAAGATCAACTCACCTTTATTACAAACTATCTTATTAACTTGAAATTACCAGGAAACGCATCATAAAAGTGAAAGGATTTCATTAAGGCGTAACAGGCAAGAAAAACACACTGAGAAACAAAAACCTCTTTGTACCGGAGAAAAAATTAGAATAAAGGAATTCTGATGTCTTAAGAACGGGAAATGGAATGTTAAGAGAGAGTGGATTGCTCAAGCATTGCAACATTCATTGCACAGAAACTCGTGAAGAAATCAGGAGATTCACGGAACTGTTTTCCATTAAGTTAAAGAAAAACTTCGTATATATATATATATATATATATATATATATATATATATATATATATATATATATATATATATATATATATATATATATATATATATATATATATATATATATATATATATATATATATATATATATATATATTCATGTTAGCTGAATAAAGAAATGGCGGTAAGATGGTATGTTGCCCCAAACGATCACATGTATGAAGTACAAAATAAGACACCAATTACATCACAGAAAAATGAGAGAGAAATATATGTTTCATGGAGCTGGTTTCTCAGTAATGGACAGAAAGCACACCATTATAATTACCCTCTCTAAGCAAATCTAAGTTTATATTTATTTAGGAAGAGCAGATGGAATTGTTAGAGACTAAGCAAGCATGATCTTAACACCTACCGCAGTAAAGGCGCCGACAATCTGGAGAGTAGTTACCAGTAGATAAGTGATTGTAAGATTAAATACATAAAACTTCAAAACAATGAACTCTCCAAAAGAAAAAAAAATATGAATTTCATAAGGAGAAAGTATAAACACGATAAAATAACTCAACATGGGCAGAGGATGAATGAAGCTTTTGATGTGTACACTCGGCAAAGAAAGTTCAGATACAGTTTTTTTAAATCTTCGGACATATATTGGTCAATAATGCGACATCTGGCAACTTTAGAAAGGGGGAGGAGTTTCATTCTTATTGTGTTTGTTTTTTGCTTCACCTCCTATAACTTTCAATCATATTCTGCGGTTCTGAAATCATTGATACTTTAATGCAGTAGTAAGCTTTACAATATTCGTTCAAGTTGTAATTTGCAGGGACAGTTCTGAGCGAAATAAACATTTTTCGACATAACCTACCAAGTAACCTTACACAAACGAATTTATGACACCATAATGAACGGAACGCTTGCACAATCAGAAACGCGATCTTCCATAGTGAAATCAAGAGTTAAATTTGAGCAATGTAACGAAAAACGTGGGGGACAATAAAGGAACGAATGCAATGTTACGATGAGAGAGAGAGAGAGAGAGAGAGAGAGAGAGAGAGAGAGAGAAACTATGGCAACATCAAGAAACATCCACTTCAAGTGTTTCCACCACACTTGTGTTTTCATCATAGAAGTGCTCTTGCAGATTTAAATAGATTTGTTCACCCTACCCTGTCACAACATTTACTGTCATTAATTCCAGCTGACTTTTAACACCGTGAAATGCAAATATGAATGTGTAAAAATTAAAGAAATTATCATTACCTCGTATGATGATGCAATAATAAGCCCGTTCATAACGGAAAACGAGTAAATATTGCCGTTCGGATAAACAGTACTACACCGAGATATCCACACACTATCTTTTAGATCTCTATGAACGAAGTCATCTGAGAAATTCTGATTACTTCGGACATGCATGGTGTTTTTAAGTATCTGAAAGTTTTTGTTTTGCAGATTTAAAATATATGATATAATCTGCATTATATTTTCATATTCTAGCGTAAATTTACCGAGATTGTGTTTTCTGTAAGAAAAAAATTAAAATTCGATGAACGAAATCTAATGAAAGCTGTATCCTCACTTTCCTTGCCAAGTGTACAAGAACAATGATATGCAATACGGGTTCTCTTGAGTTGGAATTTACTGAAAGACTAAAACAGGACAAACCAAACAACAGGCAGGCTGAAAAAGATTCCGAACTCAAACAGACTGACATACGACAGTAAGGTTAAATTATAGCCATGTGCAAGCTGTATTGCTATGAGCAAAAGAGTCATGGTATGACGATGAAATCCTACCTAAAAAAAACTTCTCGATTTCAGAATTTAGAAGGATTTAGAATAATTTTACAAGAATACTAGGAGACAGATGGGAGGACAAAATGAGAAATTATATTATAAGGGAAAATTATGGAAGCTCCTTATGCAGATGAGATTATGTGATAGTGTCAGCTGACGTACGATACGAGTGGAGACTTGCAGTAGTGAAAGCACTGGAAACACAAAGTGGTGTAATTTCACGTCTTAGCGTTCCACGGAAATGAAGGATGTAACTTATATGTATCTGTGTGTGTGAACATTTATGTATATATATATATATACACATATAAGTATATATACACATACATATATACATACATATGTATGTATATACATATACAGTATATACACATCTATATATACATATATACACTCACATGTGTGTATATATACAGTATATGTATATATATATGTGTGTCTATACATATGTATATATATATATATATTATGTGTATATATGTATATATACATGTGTATGTGTATATATAGTGTGTGTATATGTATATATGTATGTCCATATACATTACTAACAGGACCTCATTCATACTGGATGGTATCTAGTGGAGATATCTGAGAATGAGGACTGTTTGTCCTAGAAATCTTTTAATTTTTTTTTTTAATAAATATCTCCACTAGATACCATCCAGTTTGAATGAGGTTCTGTATTTGCCACCTGAACCTAGTAATCACATTAGTAATGTGAAATAGCACGACCCCACATAAATAGTTGGGAGTTGACTGACGTAGTATACATTTCAAGAGACGATTCAAGCCCTGAGCAATTACTACATGGGTCGCACGACCACCACTCTACATAAGCGACTGCAAGCTCACCGCAACCAGGGGGCAATATTTCAACACTACGTAGACGACCACAACCAGAAGTCAACACTAAAAAAATTATTAGAAAGCACAGTGATCGTGCATAAAGAATTCTGGTTGCACAGATTGCAAAGTTATGAGTATAAATCAACAACAGCCTGCGCTGATTGTACAGAGAAACACGGACTTCATCCTCAGACCTTCAAGGAAACCACAGGACATCCGTTAGGAATCTGAAAGGCGACGAGCGACAAAACACTCCTGGACACCACTACCGACAACCTAGCAAATCGAGAGACTATCAGAGGGTATTCATGCCCTTGCCAGAGCGTCCTAAGGGATTCATGCAAGAGAATGAGATCCGCCAACCAATAGAAATTCAGCACCCCAATGACATCATGTATGAAATTCAAACGTCCGCATGCAGCAATAAAACTGTGTATGTTGATTTGGCATCTAGCGGATATATTTATTCAAGAAAAGTTACAAGCTTTGCAACTTTTCATCTAAGAAAGCGGGGTTGGTGTCAAAAGGGCATCTAGAACACAATATGAGCCTCATAGATGAATTATCTAAAATTAACGTAAAAGACTTTAAATTAGTGACTTTGGATGTAACTTCCCCGTTCACTAACGTAATGGTCAAGAAGATGATGGAGATTATATAAAAGACTATGGAGGAAGGGATTGACACATGGGAACTAGAACATGACATTTTGACTAAATTGTTGGCAGCGGCTCTTAGCGTCAATGTAAGTTGGGGGAAAACCATTACATACAAAAAATGGCGTAGCTATGGGTTCGTGTCTTTCTCCAATCTTGGCTAACATTGTTATGGAGTGGTTAGAAACGGAAGTGGGTAAAGCGAACACAGGGAACCTAAACATCATCAAATGGGTAAGATGCGTAGATGACATTCTGATTATTTATAAAGGAGAAAGAGAAGAATTACACGTTCCTAAAAAACACGAATAAATGACATGAACAAATTAAGTTTACATTAGAAAAAGAGAAAGAGGGAGAAGTTCCATTCTTGGACGTACTGGTTAAGAGGGGAAGGGGAAAATTTTAAATTTACGAGGTACACACAAAGAAGGCACATAATTCAAAAACCCACATGTTCTCAAGCCATAGAGAAGAAATGAAGATGGGAGTAATGACAGGTTTGGCTATCAAGGCTAATAGGATTTCCAGCCCCGCTTTCTCAGATGAAGAGCTGGAATACTTGAGGGAGAGCCTTAGGAGATTAAGATACCATAAGTATTGGTGGGAACGGGCCCTGAAAAAAGTATTTTGGGAAGAGGGAAGAGAAAGAAAAGGAACATTTGAAAGGGAAGAAAATAATTACAGTCCCGGACAACAACGATATTACATCTCTCAACAGGGTACTAGACAATTGCAAATTGATAGGCACTTACAAAAACACTATTAAGAATAAAAAGTCGATGGAGGGGGAAGAGGTATGGGGGGAGGGGGTTATACATGGCAGCATGTCTAGACTGTGAAGAGCGTTACTTTCGTGAAAGTGGCAAATCCTGCCAAGAACAAGAAAAACAATAAAAACAAAGCATTAAGCACTTCAATCAGTCGTTGGCGGTTGCCAAGCACTACTGGGAAGACCACAGACCATACTTGGAGAATATGAACTCCCTATACAAAAACACAAAACTGCCACATTTATTGTAGAAGATGCCTCCATAACATGTGGTAGCGGTTTTGAGGTTAACTTATCTAGAAAATTATATAAACAACAGAAAAGAGGACATGCCAAAACACTAGCGACCACGTGGACAACACACACCTGGAAGAAGACAAAGGCAGAGAAAAAATAAGGTCACGAAGGCGGGGCTGCACAGGAGACAGAGGATAATTAAAGGATTTAAGAAAGCCAGCACACGAAATTGTAACAAGGCCTTGAATTCCCTCCCCCAATACGCATATAAATACAGCTGGACCACGTGTCCGGTCACTGTACGGCTACCAGATTATGAGGACAGTTAGTCCTGGAAAGCTTGTAACTTTTCCTGAATAAATATCTCCACTAGATACCATCCAGTTTATATGAAGTCCTTATATTAATTGTATTAATGCACAGTAACAGAATAACTGTATAGTTATATATATATATATATATATATATATATATATATATATATATATAATATATATATATATATTTATATATATGTATATATATTTATATATATATATGATTGATCTCTGATTAATTTCTTTTAAACCAATTTATATAATATGTAAATACCCAATAAACAGAGTGAATACTTAAAATCTACCCGACTTCCATAAAAATGTTTCCCTCTAAATGAGAATATTAAATGTAAATTGCATTTTGTTCATGTTTTCTTTATGAAAGTT
>NC_089770.1:24746684-24814184 GCF_040412425.1 Macrobrachium rosenbergii | reverse complement strand
CACTAGCCCCCTACGGGAAAGTAGACTTGTGGAACTCGTTAACCTCTTTTGTACTTTATTTTTATCACTAATTTCAAAACCCAACATACAAGGGGAGTTGGATTATGCTGAACCTCTGTGTATATCGATAACGACCATATGACAAGTTCTGTCAATCAAAATCCTGAAATTCTTACAAAGACCTAAAGTAAAAGGATTAGTGGACCCCAGGTGTATAGAGAGGAAAATGTTAAGCGTAATTTAAAAGTCTCTACACTTGAAGTGCTCTTCCATCCTCTGCCTTTTTTTTTCACTGGTGCCAGATCCCTTTTTGTTTAACTGCGTAGTATTTTTTGTTGTTTTTTTTTTTATTTTTGGAAGGAGGGACGAGGGAGAGGGAGGGGGTTTCTCTAACTAAACACTTTCGTCTAATTGTTCCATTTTTTATCTGGTCTGTCTTTTTCCGCTTCAGGTTCTTGTACCGCGTATTTTTTGTTGTGACAGATCGATCAAAGTTGGCTGCTTTATTCTTAAAGGTATGTTCTTGGTACTTTCCTGTCTTTCACCTTTAAACGGGTAACAGCTTCATTTTAAGAAAGATCTTGTGTCATATGCAATGCTTAATAATTGTGCATTCGTGGAAACTGATAACCATTTCATCATGACAGTTTAATTGCAAGTATACGTGTTAATCATCGGCAATAATGATGTCTTGTTAATAATCTCCCTGCGAAATCCTGCATTAAGTAAAAGAAGAGTATGAGGAGCAATTAAAACGGAATTATTACCGACGACGTTACTAATATTTGCTCTCCTAAGCTTTTGGTGAGTCTTTAACAGTCGTATACCGAAGTCTTCGCAGGTTTTTTCGTTAATTTTAACGATCATCCTACCATGATCATTTTGGGATGATCGTCATGTTACCTTATACAGAAAAGGTAACAAGAAAAGCAGTGGAAATAAAATAAATCTGATTTTTGAAGTAGAGAGAGAATATGACATCATTTCGGGATGACTGCGTCAAATCTACAGAAGAAAATGGGCAGTTGCGAGAGAGTGGATTACTCCATTACAGCAACACAGAAGAGCAGCTGAAGTCGGAACGAACAGCAAAAGAGAAATGCTTTACAGTGCTTTCCTACACTGGATGGGAGATGCTATCCAGGGCATAACAAGATTTGTAGAGACGTTTGTTTGCGTACCAGGTGGTTTTATTTCCGGATTGTATGTTGAACTGTGTTGCAAATGGTGTATTAGTGCACACATACATATGCATACATACATACATGCAGGCATACATACATACGAACACACACATACATACATACATACATACTGTACATATGTATATATATATACATATATATATATTTTTTTCCGAGTCAACCTAGTGACGGATCGCTTATTGCTTATAAATTTGCCCTCGGTACTTAATCCGATGTTGTGTGCATTTGATATTAAACGATATTTGTAGCTTAATGTTTGAGTATAAAATAAGTCACGGTTTATGTGACAAAAATTCATAAATAGTTACGCGTGTAAAAAGTAAAAACCGGCTATCATAGTGGAGGTGGGCTGATACCGAAAACCTCTCTTGATAGCCCAATGTTAGCGCCACTTCCAGTCGTCATTCCCCAGTCATTCGATGGTTCGAGTCCACCTACTGACGGGTCGTTGTCGCTTATAAATTCCCTTTCGATGTTTATCTCGAGGGTGAATGAATCTGATATTAAACGACATTTGTAGTTTAATGTTTGTGAATACAAAATATGACTGTGTGTATGACAAAAATTCAAATATATATGTGTGTATGTATGTAATATATATATATATATATATATATATATATATATATATATATATATATATATATATATATATATATATTAGAGAGAGAGAGAGAGAGAGAGAGAGAGAGAGAGAGAGAGAGAGAGAGAGAGAGAGAAATTTCATCTATTCTGACATTTTATGGTCACGCCTAATCCACATTAATGACAATCACGACCTTAATTAAATTTGTAATGATATTTTTTTTTTTTACATAAATGAGTACGATTACCTTTGGGCTGTTAACTCGGAGACTATGAACGGTATGCCAACTACAATGTCCCTTTCCCTGGATCAGTTCAGCTGCCATAAAATAACTGGACTAAACAGCGCTTTGCCTTTAACTGAATGGGATGACCTCAAATGGGCCCTTCTAAAATTATATAAGTTACAAATTTGCCTTGAAATATAAAACTAACAATTCTCTCGTCCTCCGCTTTCTTTTACTCTCAGGGACGTGTGCTTGTTCTTGCTGGGACTCAACGATTTCTCCTTGCAGACATTAAACAGTCAGTGATTTCTCCCTGTGGACATTAAACCTTCATTTCATTACAACTTGATACTGTAGTCATCTCATAATGTATTTTAGGCCAGCTTCCTATTCGAGTTCTTTTTCGTAGTCCCGTCCTCCTCGGCCTACAAAGTTTCTCCTTGCCCTTTACACGACCCTTTTCTACTCCTGCAGCTTTCTTCATCGCCCCTCCTACCACATACAATACATCCATAAATATAGATCATGATGCCGCATCACTTGTCACTTAACTAATTCAATACAGCTTTTGTTCCACAACTCGCCTTTCCGCTCACACTACAAAACAGATACAGACCTATTGCCCCTTCTGCTGCAAACCTTGCCACCACTCATGCCACGTAACTCCACATCTATTTTTGCTTTTGCTGCATCCGGCATCACTCTATTTACCCCACAAAATAACTCTTTACATCTCCTATTGCTTTAGTTACAACTCTTGTCATTCCAACCCTTCATTCTCCACTGTTTAGCAGCCAATGTATTTTAATGCTGATGGTACAGTCATGCTCATAAATGATGCTACATGACTGCATAGGTTTTTGTTCAAAATTCACTAACAGGCAACATAACATGCCGCATATTTATCTTTGAATGAGAAAAAACATTTATTTTATGAAATAAGAGTGAAATCTAACATATCAAAACTGTAAGAAAATACTATCTACAGCCAAATTTTGGAGAAACTGTGACTAAGCATTTCCAAAGCTTTCATTCTCCCAGTGCCAATGTGTTAACATAAAAATTCTTTTCATCAAACCTAGGTTCTAACATTAAAACCATAGATTTTTTTTAACATTGGTATTGCTTGCATTGCAACCATAACATTTTAAATAGTCCTATTTGGTTATTTTTATGCCTCAATGCAGAAAAAACATGAATAAATACGTACAAAAGTATTGCTGCAGCTAAAAAGCATTCACTAATATCAATGGGTGGACGGGCCTGTGTGACGCAACGATTTGAGTGGTGGTAACACGAACCAGCCGGAACACAGTCTACAATGTGTAGAGGCAACCACATGATCTTAAAAAGATTTATTTTATATTTGTTAGAGGAATATTTGAAATTTCACAAAAAAATAAAATGTGCGTTATATTTCTCAACCAGTTCCAAAATAATGGTTTACTAAATATTCGACTATGCAATTACACTGCTGTTAACGCCATGATTTTATTCCTAGGCCTAGGCGTGTTGGTTTTCTTTACTTGCTAAAAATACATTACACTTAGCATTCACATTTCTATATTAACCAGAAAGCATATGAACTTATCTACACATTCTTGCACTTGAACTTATCTACACATTCTTGCACTTGAACTTATCTACACATCCTTGCACTTCACGTTATCTACACATTCTTGCACTTCACGTTATCTACACATTCTTGCACTTCACGTTATCTAAACATTCTTGCACTTCAAGTTATCTACACATTCTTGCACTTCAAGTTACGTTATGAATGAATCAATTATACACCAAAAGTAAGGAGGACTTTCAAGAAAATCATAAAAGGGGTTGCAGAGGCCTTGGCATTAATGCTAATATACATTTAGATTAATAGCTATCTTCTCCGTATAATTTAAATCATCTTTTATTCTTCAAAGAACATGTAATCTCTAAAAATGAATCCCTTAATAAACGAGACTACATCTTAGAAGGCTATATTTGTTGAACAGTTGCACCAATATGCAGTATATATGCCTCGCCATCGAACTTCTCGGTTCCAGAGGTCCTTCAGTCGTCACACAGTTGAGCTGTAGAACATTCTCCCTGAGGATGTTGTGCAATTGGAACTTCACAAGTTCAAGCAAAGATGCAATGCATTACTACCCTAATACAATTCTTCTTGTATTTTAATAATTTACTTATATTTTCATTTATTAATTTGTAAATTTATTTCTTATTTTTTAATAAGTGAGCTCTCTTCTTTTCGTATTTCCCTTTACCTCCTCTTACTTCTTTCTAATGAACACCATATTCTTGGAAACTTAAACTCCCAGCCAATGGCCACTGTGGGTTTGCTCCATATGAACTTAATGATAATACAGTAATAATACAAAGATAAGACCTTATTTACAAATCCAGCAGATTCTGATAATATATTTTTTCGTACTTGCCTACGCTACACATCTTGTTAAGTTAATAACTTTTTAGATTCATGTTTCATAGCATCTGAAAATATTTATATAAACAGTGGGTAGGTAAAGGATGTCATAATAAACACCAGAAATGATCTCGGAACCACTTATAAGCTTTCAGAAAAACAATGTCAATGGCTTGCAGCGAATGAATGTAAATTTAGCAGTAGAGCATTTATTCACAAACACTCCCAAATCACTGGAATACTTTTTGACCCTTGTCTGAAAGTATAACTTTCCCGATTAGAATTAAACACCTCCTTCGGCAGGATAGGAAACGTGGTATCGCCGCTAATTGTAGGAAAGCTTCAACCCTTCGTAGCTAGAGTGTAATTCGAATCATCTGACATTATCACATTTTGCACTGGATTATTTACCTCAAGTATTACATTCCCACCCACCCCCATTCTCTCTCCCTCTCTCCTCTCCTCTCTCTCTCTCTCTCTCTCTCTCTCTCTCTCTCTCTCTCTCTCTCGCAGAAACTTATTTCATCAAGGAGGAACCTCCACTACAGAATTATACAGCATCCCGGCGCTGGACACCGGTAACACAGATGATACTTCCAACTCACGCAGTTCCCTTCCCCATCCCCCACTTTTCCTGAAAGGTCAACGGCCACTGCAGCGTTCCAAACTCCATGGTCTTGCCCTCCTCTACCTTCACTTTTGAATTATTAAAGCCTTATATTTCAAACAGCCAAAGGAAAAAAGAAATATTATGCCATAGGCTTGAGAAAACTAACAAAATTTATAAGGCTTCTAAGGAGCATTTAATATATATATATATATATATATATATATATATATATATATATATATATATATATAATATATATAGTATATATATATATATATATATATATATATATATATATATATATATATTTAAATATATATATTAATATATATATACATTATATTTATAATATATAAATATATATGGATACATGCATACATACATACACACATAAATATATATATATATATATATATATATATATATATATATATATATATATATTTGTATATATATATATGTGTGTGCGTATTAATCTAAACATATTCACCATCTCAACAAGCACAGACTCTGTCACCATACCTTTAATGAGTAAAAACAAAAGTCCCACTTGAAAAATAATAACGTCGAGGTTACATTTTTCTCCATAGTTTGTAAACTCGAAGAGCGTTGATATCCTGCATATTTTACTTTTCTTTCCACGATGTTCCTGGGTTATTTGGAGGAATATCAATGAATCACTAGGTACCTTTAAAAAAGAGGGAATATGGCAGCGTATTTTCTACTAGTAAAGTCCGTGTTCTAAAAAATTAATGTATGTTACTTTTCAAAAGTATAATAATAATAATAATAATAATAATAATAATAATAATAATAATAATAATAATAATAATAATAATAATAATAATAATAATAATAATTATTATTATTATTATTATTATTATTATTATTATTATTATTATTATTATTATTATTATTATTATTATTATTATTATTATTATTATTACTACATGATTCGTTTTTTCTAGAATATAAATGTCAGTGATGCTTACTAAATTGTCAGGAAGATTTCCTTATGGTTCCTTAATAATTTGACCCCGACGATTATGAAGCAAACCTATTCTAAACCAGATACCGGCATATTTAAATAAAAAAATTACCCAGAAATTTCTGACATTTTATCTGAATTTTAATTTACTATAAAGTAATCACACCAAACAACAGAGGTACATCAACACTTAATTCCCTACGCTGTCATAAGGCTGGTCCGAAATATTAGTCCTGACATGATGAATGAAAACAGAAGCAAGGAAAAGCTATAAGTAGTAGGGCAGCTACGTTAGAAGGCGCCAAAGTCAGCAGATGACAAGCAAAAAAGAGCCTTAGGCACCAACTGTAGTGTGCCTCGCACGACACTCCAAAGGTGTAACCCCCTTTACGGTTTGTATGTATTGTAAAAAAAAAAAATACTCATCTTTAAGAAAAAATAAAACCTGCGCTTCTCTGAATATATGAAAAATTTCGTTCCTCAGAGTTATTTAATGAAGTAGATGTCTGATGAATCTGTTTACGCACAAGTCCTGAACAGCTGAAACGTTTTCTCTGTATGTTTTCTTTTATTTTTATGAGATTGCATTATTTGTCTCGAAATTAATGTTGAACTGCAATTCTAGATTATTTGAAAGTTCTCGGTTCCAACTGATATTTTCATTCATTCATAAAACACTGATCTCACGTCAAAAAGTAAGAAATGGATTCGTTAAGAGGGAAGAAAAAAAATCATTTACCTACATACTGCACATGTCTTGAATTCATTCATGGCAATCACTGTCTTCTGATTCAAACCTTCTCCCTTCAATTCCTTAAGGGTTCTTCCCTGTAAATTTAATTAAGTACTCCCCTTCATACGCCAGCACAATCCTTTACAATCCTGCCTTTTATTTATGTCCAGTCACTACTCCCTTACACTCAAGATCTGCCACGTGATATTGCAAACTTTTCAATACGAGTTCAGGCCATTCCCCCTAATACTCAAGATTCTCACTTCACACTGAAGCACTTTCCCAACAACAAGATGCGCCAACTGGATAGACGTAATTAGCACTTAGCGAATCATTACCCATTAGCACACCAGGTGAAGCAACAGGTGTTGCTGGCAGTCTTCTGAGATTTTCCGTTCTCGAGAGACACTATATAATAAAACGTTTTATTACTATTATTCCCTCGTTAATCGCTTAATATTAGTCATTAATTTACTCCTAGGAATGAATAGGATATAAGAAAATCCTCAGATTCAGTTAACTTTCCAATCGTATTTCTGTTTTAAAGTATAAAAAAACATTTGTCATGAAATGAGTAATTACTTAAACAGGGCAATTCTAGAGCAGTGTTTTGCGGAAGTGACCTCAGTTCCTCAGTATCTGCAAAGCCAGATTACTTGTAATCAACCGAGTACAACAGAGATTGCAATTCCCAGAAAATCGAATATTTCTTTCTTTCACCTTTCAATGGTGCATTCACGGGTTTTCATTTGATACGCCATTAATAGTTCTGTTGGGGGACTATTTTTTCCAACTCTTACCTTATTGGTACAATTTATTTAAATTCCATAACCCTGAACTCTTTTTCAACAAACTTAAACCGTGAAACGGCTTGGAATAGCAAAATTCCCATTGTATACCTATTTCAGTTATATTTCCCTCTTAACTTACCCTGTGTATTCATGTCCCTAGCATATGTAAACCTTATTTACTTATTTCTTTATCTACTTTCCATGTTCACGACCTCTTTTGTTCGACAGTGAAATACACCATACTTTAAATGTCTGAATAATTATCAAAAAACAGACGAGGAAAACTGAAAATGAAATCAAACCATATTTATTTAACAGGCAATGCATGAAAAATATTCAATATAAAAACACCACAAAATTAGTCATGTTGAAAGATACCTTGACAAAATACCCAGAAAAATATTCATCTTGAAATGAGAAAGACAATATTCAGAATAAAAAAACTTCTAAGAATATATCAAGGGAAATAGTCACTATGTAAAGGAAGTATATATATATATATATATATATATATATATATATATATATATATATATATATATATATATATACATATATATACATATATACATATATATACATATATATATATATATGTATATACATATATATATATATATATATATATATATATATATATATATATATATATATATATATATATATAACTCATTTCAAGTAAAAGCGCTAAAAATTTAAGGATACAAACTAAGGAAATAAATGCAATATTTATAGCTCTCAAGGATAAAACTATACTACCAAGAACACAAAATATATTACCGTTCCAATGAATTCTCTTATAGACTCAGAATTGTAAAGGAAGTCGTGATAAAAGTAAGTTTTTTCAAAAAGAAGAAAAAAAAAACTTTCATAAAGTACATGTGGGACCAATGTTCTCTTTCCCGTAATTGTAATAAAGAGAGAGAGAGAGAGAGAGAGAGAGAGAGAGAGAGAGAGAGAGAGAGAGAGAGAGAGAGAGGATACAACAACATCCAGAGATGATTGCGCCATATCTTGAGAATGGGAAATGGCCAGTTATGAGAGAGTGGACTGCTCCATTATTGCAACACTGAGGGGTAACAGAAGCCACAGGGAACGGGAAAATACACAGAAATCGAATATGAAGCGATGGTAAAACTCTTAAAATTATATATATACATATATATTATATATTAGTATATATGTATAATTATACAAATAATTTATAATTAAGATATATCCCCTAATAGGGGAAATGTGGATGAATCCCCATGTAGAAAACTTTTACATTATTAATCGTTTCACGCACCCTGACAAAAAGGTTATCAGCAGTGCACCGAATCCTCCTACAAGCACTGCACGAATAATCTCTACCTTGCACGTACTCTTTCGACTTCCTGGATGATGGAACCCATCCTGTTCTATCTGTTCAGCAATATTTAGGTCTTCCTCTCCTAGTCCTTTCTAACTTTTCCGAACTGTACACTTTTCATAAACCTGTCATCCACCATTCTTTCCACATCACCGAACCATATCAAGACACACAAATCCATGTTTTTGCTTAGGCTAATATTTTTAACATTTCTTGTATGCTGCATACTTCACATCTTCAGTTCTTTTTATGCCACACGTACTGTGAAGACCAATAAAAGTTGCAAGGTTTGCAAAGTTTGCTTAAAAGAGTTACATAGCAATAATAACGCATCCACAATGTTCCTTACCTAACAAACCCTTTTAATGATATTTTCTCTTGCCCAATTATACTTAAGAATATTGTTTTTCAGAAACTGTACAATTCAAACAATAAAACCCTTTTCCAAAAATTTCTTCAAAAATTCATTCATTATAACTTACACCAAAAACTCCATACCCACCAAACACCCATCAAATATTTAGCTACCTCAACTTTTGAATCACACCTAGCAAAGCCAGCCCTTCCCATTCTCTAAATACCCCAGACAAAGATTCAGACTTCCCTGAAAACTTTCTTGCAAACCACTTTTCTATTCCTGGAGCACAAGCATTCACTATCAGAACATTCAATTCCGTCACACTCAGTTCTAAACATCTACCCAGAGCACGCCTCGAACTCACTGTTCCTTACGTCTTTCTCACGCTGTAGGCGCTAACGCTTCCTTGGCCCATCATTCATATATACCAATCACAACCACTCTTTATCCTTACCAGACCTGCATAGCCTATCCATTCACCTGTTTCTCACTGGGCATTGTAGTAAACGCCTTTTTTTCCTAAAATCAAGTATCATGCCTTTTTTTTCTCTGGACCTCGTCCGTGCATAATCAAATCCCACAAATTTCCTATTCTAATTTTCCTCCTCTTTTTTTTTTTTTGCAGGAGTAAAACGTATAGAGCCGAGCGAAAATAAGGTTGCTGTTGGCCTTAGGAGAATAAGCTCATCTGCAGTTTAAAGGTTAATTCCCCCACCGTAAGATTCACAACTCTTCAACGGGCACTTCTAGTTTTATATATATACATTTACACATATATAACTATATATATACATATATACAGTATATATATACACATATATATTTATATATACCCATTATTTCCTGTGGCACCCACGGGGATGCATAGGGCGCCGATGAACTCACGCCACCACATTCTATCATACATACATACACACTATATGTATATGTGTATATATATGTATATATATATATATATATATATACATATAGTGTGTATGTGTATACATATATACATATATTGGTAACCTGCATTACTGCTATCATTAAATGTTAAAAGGATTCACTGATAGCCAGTGAGATGTGATACTGAAGGAGCCGTTTCACCCTGTAAAGGGATAGCATGAGAAAAACCTGTCACTAAGACAATCATTCTTTATCCTTAGAATAAGGACATACCCCTTTCACTAAAATCTCACATCAACCACTAATGAATACAATTATAACTTGTGCGAAAATATTTTTTAATTCAAAGAATATTCTATGTATAATCTGAGTCTCTTTAAACAAACATGACCTTTTTATATCCTTAACGATAAAACTAAACTTAATAAAACTAAACTTAGTATGATCCTGGTGTTTTACATTATGCAAACGGCCGATATGCTTGAAAGCGTAATTTTTCTGCTTCCGACCGAAGTCTCTTTGATATATGCTAATGAGTTACTGAGTGTTAAAAATTTTATAAACTATAAGGGCAAGTTATCAGTAATAAGAAATGAGGGGGAAAATGCTGACTGTGAAATAAAATTTCATTATACATTTATTAACGTAAACACGATTGGCACCAAAGGGGCAGACACCTTTAATCTAGTTTTAGATGATTATTGAAATATAAACAGAATCAAATATGACCCACAGAGATAACTGGCACTGCAGGGTGCAGGCAGAAGGGGAAAGAATAATATATATTGTAAAAGGAAGAAAATTGTATGTTAAAGAACACCGATTTATCAGAACCTTTTTAATAAATCCATCACTCCTACTTTTCATTCGTCTGTGGAAACTTGCTTGACAAATTAAGGTTTTTTGGGGCAGGTTCCACACAAGTGTGTTGACATACTTGAAGCAAAGCCTCGCCGAAAAAAAAAAAAAAATTAAATCCAGTTACCAGAAAGTTTAAGCCGTTAGACTGGACAGGAGAGGGTGTTAATAAGCAATACACGAGTAAGGCGTTCGTACCTATTATTAACATTCATCACAAATTAATATCATAAGTTGGAATTTCTATGCTAAGAACATACTGTGTATGAGAATTTAATACGTAGACCATTTAACAATGTTAAAGCTTCCCCTGCCTCTCTTAAATATAACAAGGGGACATTGTATTTTATATTTAAACTGAGTAAAAGAGACTCTCTTTCAGATTTAATTGGGACTTTTTTTTTTACTTACCATTATGTTCGGTGAAGCGGGACTGAAGCTCTTAAAAGCTCCAAGTGGCTTAAATTCATTAATGATGTGCCTTCCCCAACACACCACAAAAGTTTCTTAAACGTGCTGAATAATTAAAGAAAATGGAGGAATTAGGGACCTAAATGCCACACTATTTACTTGTTGTTTTCAAGTAGATGGGTCACTTTGCTTCTCGGCTTATGTGGAAAGAACAAAAGACAAATATTTTTTTTTTATTTAAAAGGTTTTATATCGAAAGAAATATAGTAATAATAATGTTTTACATTTCATAGGGAGTGCCAAAATGTTCATCTATTTCGTAAATTGATCAGATACGTAATACAGTAAAACTTCTTCATTTTCTAAGGTTAAACGTAATGACCAAACTTAAGTTTTCTTGGGTATTTCAACAATTCTGATGGAAACTACAAAGACATTTTATATCTTTTAATATAAAACTCGCTGTTCCATGACAGGATTAAAAAGTACGTGAAATTTTTCAACAATAAACTACCATAATAAATCGGTGGTGGCTTTATACAAAAAATCAGAATCATCCATTTATCACTAAATCAACAAAGGAACAACTTGAGAGTCTATATTTTGCACAATGAACATCACAAAGCCAGTAAATTTGTAATACATTTTATACTCCATTTTTTCAACATTTTATTCCCAAGAATAGAAAGGACATTCCTCTTGTCTGGAGCGGAAGATTCTCGTAACAAATCCCCAGAAACGCTGCTGCAAAGAACTTACGCGTATTGGCTTCGGAAATTGGCCTCCTTTTTGCTCGCTCGCTTTCCTTCAGGTGGATCTGAAGGTGCTCTAGAAAATAAAATCCATCCGCCCCGGGAAATGTGACCTTCGCCTTTAGGTCGCAACTACACAGCGCCAAGACGTCGTTTCTTTCAATAAAGGCTTAAGAATAAATTTCCATTTAGGGTTTGTTGCCTAGGATGAGCAACATGACTGAAGGTGGATAATCATAGGGATTCGTTCTTAACATTATTTTCTTAGTCACCACGGGAATATTATCACATGGAACATGACGACAAGACCACTTCATATGCCGTGCAGACATCTAAGGAAACGAATATCACAATGTGAGAGACCAGAAAATTATGGCTAAGAGAAAAAGGTATTTAAAGATTTAAAGGTCGCTAATGAGCAATAGAAGCAGGGGACTATATGTTGCCTGGAAACCCAGCATAAGAACAACTGTTCAGTGTCCTGGAACCCCTCTCCACTCAAGTGAAACCTGAATGAACAAGGCTGATGTCTCAGCATCAGCTCTATGCAAATCCCTTCCAACTCCCCTCAAATCCCGAACCCGACAGCAAGCCTCCACCCCTTTTCCAAACCACTTTTACTATCATCATCATCATTTCATCATTCAAAAAAATATGTATTTTTTAGTCACATTCATACGTGAACACAAGCAGGTTGTCTTAACAGACAAGGCTGTCGATTTATTTTCCCATTTGAGCTGTAAGTATGAGGTGTATATGTTTATTATTCAAAGTAAGCAAGTATTAATATAGAAATCACTAAAATGTTTTAAAACACCTGCAGGGGTCTGAAAAAAGAAGTGTGGAGGCTTACGATTTCATGTCCTCCTTTCAAGATGCGAATTAATTGTTTCATGGAAAAATTTATGTTCTTTAATTTTGATTGTTAGAAATTTCCGCTGCCAAGCCAAGCAATGGAGCACTTTCGCCCATTCAGCACTTCAAGTCAAAAGAGGGAGCTGGAGTAGTTGGACAGCAAGAGAAAGATCTCCAGAAAACATGAGAGATGAAGTACGAGGATTTAAAGGTGGAACTGGGAAAAACCTAAGGTTGCATATGTCCTCTGACAGTTGTCTGTCTCTCAGATCTTTTAACAGCATCCGTTCACCTTTGCTTCGGTCTTCCTCTCGCTCTCCCTTCACGCACCACCATCTGCGTCCTCAGTTCCTTCTGTCCACCGGTATTTCTTGCTTTCTTGATGTCTTTCCTTCTTTACGTTAGGACCGATAAGTGTGACGTCAGAATCATCCGTAAACTGGACATATTAAAACAACTATAGATCCTCTACATTCAAGTTGGATGTTTGTGATTATATGACAATTCAATTACAACAGTATGAGAGTAAAAACAATAAAACTAAACCTTGCAATGCTCTCCTGATGCAAGTCAGAGCTCAAGTTATCTTTCCTGATGAAAGTCAGGGTTTTGACCGTAGATAATGCTGGTTATATTAAAATGTAACTAATTATCTTAAAATTTAATCATGACACACAGAGACTTATTACGGTTTCACTAGTGCGGAGCAGGGTTCAGAATTTTTCCGGTACAAAACAGCATTTCACTTGAACTTAGCAGGTGGCAAAAAACTATCCACTCATTCAAGAAATGGTCCATAAGATTACTAAGTCCAGAGAGTGAAAATTCGAGCATACACTTTTGTTCATGGATTTCTCGGTAAAATTATTTCTATATGGATGTATTCTCAACTATAGCAAAACCAAAATAACTACGAACATAGCTGCCATTAGGTGCGTAGCCAAACTTCATCCTGACTCATAACCCAACTACACTTAATCTGCATCCCTCAATTCGGGATTCTTTAATCCGGCCATAAAGTCCTACTTATCCCTCCCACGGGCTTTCCAGAAGAAAGAGACCGTTCCGGGACAAGGCCGGTTTAATTTACAATCTTTTAGAAGCCACAAACAGTATTATTTTTAGCGCATTGTATCATTTCTTTTCATCGGTGGGTCTGGGTTAGATACTGGGCATTTGTATAATTCATTTATGTGATTACTGTTATTATTAAAATAGTTTAACCAAACCACTGAGCTGATTAACAGCACTCATGGGGCTTGCCCGAAGGATTAAAATGAAATAGAGTACCAGGTCTATGCCACAGGCCAAGCACTGGGACTAAATGAGGAACGAAAATGAAATTTGAAAAATAAATATGCAAAAAGGCATACGCTTCTACACTGGAACACACCACACATTAAATACGTTTACTCATATTTCCATCTGCACTACAAAAAAACTAAGTAAAGATAAAAATCAGAATAAGATATTTAAAATTCATATTTTCTATTTATTGAATGCCCTATGGGTTTTTGTATTTTCATAAATTACTTTTTATATTTTACCAATTAATTTACAGATCCTCATGAATATTAAAATTGGGACAATTGAAAATGTTATAGATTCTCACAAAATTTCACCGATCGATCTATTTCTGAAACTCGATAACCGTTGTTGATTATATTTTGGGACATTCACATAACACATGTTTAACCGTTATTATCACTTTGCATCCTGAGCATTCGGGAGCAGGGTTATGTGGCCTGCTCATTAAGTGTCCATGTGTCAGACGAGTATGGCCTATTCGTACACATATGTCTCTCTCTCTGATATGATGAACTCCATTTTCTAACACCAGGTTTTATTTGTTTTAATTTATTATTTCCAGGTTCTTCAATCCATATATATTTGCCAATTATATATAAAATACCTATTTTATGTGTTACATAATCATTAACAGGGATATTTACGTTTGATCATGTCATGTGGGTTACTTTTTTTGCTGCTTTATCAGCCTCTTCATTTCCTTTAATCCCCACATAATGCATGGGCAGGGAACCAATATATTTCTATATTTTTTCCATTACTATATAACTTGTGGAGTAATAAGTTAATCTGTTGTACAATGTTATTTTTGGTTTGTAACTGAATGGCTTCTATGGCTCTTTTGGAGTCGCTAAAAATCACAAAATTATTACACAATGTTTCATTAATTATTTCTATGGCTGATGGTATTGCACACAACTCAACCGTAAATACTGAGGCATTATCAGGTAGAGACAACTGATACGTTTTGTCTCTGGATATTGCAGCACATTCCACTCCGTATTGTGACTTAGATCCATCTGTGTATATTGCGTAAAGTGGAGCTTTTCGGTTTATATGCTCTATTGTATGATGTCTATGGTGTTCTGGGTTAGAGGGCTGCAAATTGATATGTTGACCATCCACCCTCCAATTATCAAACATACCAAATTGCAGCCCTCTAGCCTCAGTAGTTTTTATTTTATTGAAGGTTAAAGTTAGCATGATCGTGCTAGCAGTGCCAGCCGCCGACGCATCTTTACTTGACGGACTCTGGGGAGCAACTGAGCGTTGCCCGGTCGTGGTTGAGAGTTTCATACAGCATTATACGTTGTACAGAAAACGCAATTGCGCTGAAGAAACTTCGGTGTATTTTTTACTTGTTTTAATTAGATTCAATGCTCTTTTACATTTTGATTTCATGTTATGTTATGTGGGCTTTCCAATTTAAGTGAGTATCAAATAATAACCGTAAAAATTTTGTGGCTCGGCCAATCAGTATATTTAAGTGAGTATCAAATACTAATCGTAAAAATTTGACGGCTTGGCCAATTGGTGTACTATGGTTTCTGATTTTTAAATCTATTTCTTCACCTTTTTTCCACATTTTATAAAACATGATAGCTTGAGTCTTATGTATGGATAATTTAAAGCATACAGATAAGGCCATTCATTTATTTTCTATAATGGTTTTATTAAAGATTTGATCTGCATGTTTTATGCGAGATGCTAAATAATATATGGTAAAATCACCCATATACAGGTTACTTTTAATTCCAACAGGTAGATTATTACTAATTTCATTTATTCTTAAGCAAACAGTGTACCAATAAGGATCATTCACTGTGGAACATCATCATCAAGTGGAAATGTTTTTTGACAAAACATCAATTCTCACGTGAAAATTGCCATCTGTCAGAAATTTTTGGATGCTATTTTTTTATATAACGTTTTTAATACTGCATATCTCCATGTAGTATCATATGCCTTTTCAATGTCAAAAAAGACGGCAACAGTAATTTGTTTTCGTTTAAATCCTCTATGTATGTGGTCTTCTAAGTTAGACAGAGAATCTAATGTAGATCTATTTTCTCGAATGTACCACGTTAGTTGAGCATTTACCATTTTCCCTAATAATTTGCATAGGCAACTTGTTAAGGAAATTTGTCTGTAATTATTTACATTACTGGGATCCTTTCTAGGTTTGGGGATAGGAATTATTATAGCATTTCGCCATTCAATAGGAAATAAATTTTGAATCCATAAATGATTGTAAAACTGTAAAAGGTATGACTCTACCGAAGGTGCTATGTGGCAGATCATTTCAAAACAAATATTGTCACTTCCAGAAGTAGATTTACTGCTGTTCAAAAGAGCAAATTCAACTCTTCCGTATTAAATTTTTTTATTATAAAATATCTATTTTCTATTGTTTCAAAATTTAGTGATATTAATTCTATATTTTTCTTTCTGCAGAAGTGTTCATCTAAATTTTTATCACTGCTTACATTTGCCAAGTTTTTCCCTATTACATTACTTATTTCTTTCGCATCAAGTATTCCTTTTCCATCTTTTAATATGGCATGTTTAGGTGGTTTAACATGTGTACCATTTGTTTTCCTGAATTTTTTCCATATTTTTTGTATGGAAGTATTAAGAAAGATCTGATATATATTTCCTCCATGAAACGATTCTTCCTTCAATTGCTTCCTTTTTTAAATTTTGCAGATATTTTCTTGTATAGAGGTTTTAATGTATCAATTTCTAGTAATAGTCATTTTTTTAAAGTTTCTTCTAATATTGTTAATGTTTAATTCATTTTACTGAATTTTTTATTCACATTATCTAATCGTCTCACCAATGAGTGTTTTATTTTTATTAATTCTGTTAGCTTAACAGACCACCGTGGAATTTTGTGTTTTGTTGGATGAGGTTTTGATTTTGGTATTGCTTTATCAGCAGCATTTTTATTGAAATCAACAAAAAATCTATTAAGTTTCATTGCGGTCTTTTATATACTCAAATGGTGTGCAGTTCATATAGATCCCAGTCTGCTTTATAAATGTTATAATGAGTGACATGTTTGGCAGGATTATTTTGTAATAAGAAAATTAATATTGGGAAATGACCACTGGTGTACAAGTCATCAACTGTATTCCAATCTAATCAGTCTACTAATGAGGAAAATGTTCCATGTATTTTTGATTATGTGCTGATTTCATCATAATTCATACAGCACATGCCATTTGAATCCATGAATTCTTCTATTTTACTTTCTGCTCTCTTTGAATCTGTACAATTATAGTCCCATATTGGATTGTGAGCATTAAAATCGCCTACTAATAATGTAAATTCTTTGATAAACTTAGAGTTATTTAACAATCCCAATGTCGTAATTATTAGGTTGGTTGCATAAATCATAAAATACATAATTGTCGTTTTTATTCGTACTTTAATACCTGATATTTGCAAGTCAGTAATGTCTACAGGTACTTTGTCATAAACTACTTTGTTATTTACATATACGGCTGTGCCTAATTTTCCTTCTTCTTTTCGTGGTGTAGATGCTAACGTGTATTTACCGATTCTTTATAAAGATTTGTTGGCATGTTGTATTTCTCCTAGATGTAATCTGGTTTGTAGATCACTTACACTTACGTTCCATTGTATAATACAGCTACTGAAAATGTTATAGCGACCAAGTTTTGCTTTTTTTTGTATTATCAACTTGGATCTAATAATTTACTCACGACATTTATTTGCCTTTCTTTATAATATATTAAGCGTTCAATGCACATGCAACCTTTTTGTTATACTATCTTCTGTTATGTTTTGTTATTATTGCCAAATTCAAAGAAGCATTCATTACATCCACATTTGTTATCAAGTACATATTTTTTCATTTGCTTTTGCTGTACCAGTTATTGGTGATGGAGTAATCTCTTCTCCCTTGACATAATCATTCTTATCTACTGTATGGTTCTTCTCTAATTTTTCGGTGTATTGGATATCTGCTTCCATAATCTGTACTATTAGTTGGGGAGATAAAGGTATATTTGTCCTTGTTCTTTATTCATATCCTCTGTCTTTGGTTTAACCGATGTTTCTCTAATAATAGTTGGTTTCTTCATTTTGGGTAGTGTTCTCTCCAAAGTTCTCTCTCTCTCTCTCTCTCTCTCTCTCTAATTTCCCGTCATCACAACTTTCCTCTGCTACTTTTTGCAATAGTACCGTCTTGTACTCCTATTTGCATTAATATTTCAAATGAATCTGATAAAATATTATCCATCTCATTTGTACCTGTTTCTTAATTTTTTACCATTTTAGTTTTTATTTCTAGATTTACTTTTCTGTTCTCCGTTACTTCTAACTTTATGAGTTTTTGTTTCATTATTGGTTCTTGTTATTGAAGAATATGTACGTTTCTTAGTCGGATCTTGAATTCCTCTCACTTTCAATTGCAATTTAGCCTCTTTTATAGACATCCCAGCTCTTTCTTGTAATATTTTTTGCTCTGTATATGTATGTATATATATGTATATGTATATGTATATATATATATATATATATATATATATATATATATATATATATATATATATATATATATATATATATATATATATATATATATATATATATATATATATATATATATATATATATATTATACATTATGAACATTCTTTGGACCTTGCATGACGATCTTGTCCACAGTTTACACACTGGTTCACTGCACTTCCATTGTGTGGCATATTCTTCAGATCCACAATACGCACATACAGGTTCGTTTCGACAATATTTCTTTGCATGCCCATATTTACTACAATTTTGATAATGTAGTGGCTTTGAGACATAAGGTCTCAATTCTCTATTTTGACCTAATATTATTATTTTCTGAGGTCGATCTTGACCTTCAGATTTCATTTTTGCGATTTTTTTGCTTACTCGTACTCTGGGATATAGCTTTTTAAGAGAGTCCAAGAGAATAATCATTTCGATTGGTTCGTCACTGTTCTCGGGAAGCACAACAGTACTCTGAATGGTATTCACATTTATATTATCTTATGAATTTTATACATATAACGCTCAGACCGATTCTTTATTGTGGATTCTATAAAAAAAGTATTTTCTTTTATCTGTCTAAATAACATTTCTGTCGTTGAATGTTTATCTAATAAATAATTTTACAGTTTTCAATACTGAAATTATCTGGTCAGCTCCCAAGGTTCAAAACTTTGACTAACTTCCACTCCCAAAGAGGGAGTCGAAGTGAGTCAAGATTGGGTCATGTCGGTTTTACTCCTTTTGGGGGTTTTATATGGTACTAAAGTTTTAATACCACCCTGATTTTGATTAACTGAACTATCCTGAGAAGTGTCCATTGCCATGGGAGGAGTAGTAGCAGGGAGGTTTACATAATTCGCCCTACAACGAATAATATCAATTTCGTCCAGGATGAGGTCCCTCTCAACAAGGAGGTCCAAGTTGGGAGGAGGAATAGATACGACCCAGCACTGAGGGCAAGGTTTAACAAATAAAAATTTCCCCTTGCTTCACCACGTCGGGTACTCTAGCTCTACGGGTGGACGGCATGCCGTCCAACTCCAACCTACGTCAAAGTTATAAGAGCAGTGGTTTCCGTAATTCAACGCCACGCAAAGGTCGTCAACGAAAGAGGAGGAAGAAGGGAAATAGAAAATTAATAGAAGGAGACGTAAAAGAGTTACAGGTCTCAATGTTCGGTTGAATCCACAGCAGAGAGAGAAGGTGTAACACAGCATACTCCCGCAGAAGTGTACCCCTAAGCCCCAACACCTTGTCAAGGGGTTGGGATCTGGGGGATTTAGATCATCAGAAACTAAACAATCTTTATCCTATCCTCTTATCAAAACAGTCTGATATATGATTTAAATTCATTTACTGTAAACAATTTTTTTGCTATAAATTATCCTTTACTCATCAAATTTCAGTTCTGCGCTCATTTTTACGTTTTCAGTGTTAGGAACGCAGAACAATAGCGTCAAGCTGTTTACCCTTTACCTGGTATAAGGAAGATATGGCAACGTTTCTGCCACATCTACACGATATCCCAACTTATGTCAAAATTTTATGAATCAAATCTCGGAAAAGTGGCAACGTTGAAAACGTACTACATATTCGTAGTCATCTGTCTGTAATAAGCAACTTCACCTAATCTGAGGCTGCTCGTCCATGAACCAAGCTGAATCATGAATGATTCGTTAGAATATAGAATTTACGCCAAAGGCCACACGCCGGAACCTGTGAGGTCATTCAGCGCTGAAACAGAAATTAACAATGAAAAGGTTTGTAAGGCGTAACAGAAGGAAAACCTAGCAGTTGCACTATGAATCAAATGTTAGGAGGAGGTGGAAAGTAAGATGGAAGAGAATCAGAGCGGAGGTACACTGAAAGGAATGAAAGGGGTTGCTGCTAGGGGACAAATGGATGCTGCAAAGAACCTTAATTAATGTCTACAGTGCACCGCATTAGGTGCACTGACGGCACTAATCCCCTACGGGGGAATGATTCTCTTGAACAGAACACTTCCTCAGCATCATCTGCTTCAAGCACACACACAGACAGCTTCTCCAATTCATATACCGTGATCTCAACTTCATCATAAACACATTCGTTTTTATGGTATCGAGGCTCTTGCATTCTAACAGGATTGCGTTTTCATTAACTCCGCATTTTCTTGTTCTCTTTCGTGTCCCCTATCTTAAATATATGCATGCATAATTATTAACAATGTCATTAAAATGACAAATGTATTGCCTATCAACTCAACACTACAGCCTCACTAAAATTTTCTTTCCATCATTACTGTTTATCAAAAGGGCCGTCTTTACTATTTGACATTTTTCACACTTACTTTGACTTTCTTATTTACTGGTCATTGTGATATTTCCTTATCAAATCATTGAGGTACTTCATATTCATATAGTACATTTGGCATTTAATCAGATTTCTTTTAAAGTTACTTTTGCATTCCCTTAGCCATGATATTGAGCCATATCAAGCTTCTACAGAATAAACTACCAATCAGCGAAAGAAAATGAAAGATAAACAATCCACTATAGATAAAAGCTAAATCTGCAAACATAGCAATACAGCAAAAGAAAAGCAGGTTCAAAGGCGCTGTCACCTAGGCACACTTTCTGGAATCTTTTTAGCAGAAATCTCGTCGCCAGGGTTTACACAAGGCAGCCAGAAAGTACGACAAATTCCAGCCGCTCGTGTGCTGAGTTTTTAAGCCAAATGATCGTCATTTTGTTTGAGCAAGAATGAAAGCAAATCAATTCAACATTCATTAATAACCAGTGTGGAGAGAGTCATACCATATAAAATTTTCTAAGAACGAATTTGCTTTTAATAAAAATAAAGACTGTCAATTTTGGAGTTCTGCTAGGCCTATAACATACAGGCTATGGACGCGTGGCTTAAACTCGTAAACCTTGCAATCATATAAGTATGAGGTTCAGTCTGCTACACTTTCAAGCAGAAAAATGCCTGTAAATTTACAAGAAACGATTCAGTCCGTGTGACAACATTCTACAATCACTCAACTCTTCGAAAATTCAACAGAACGCAATCCATTAGTGATTGGGAATTTGCGAGTGAAATTTTATGGTTTATTAAAAAGTGATCCATCCTGGACTAACACTCGTTTACCAAATTATATCGTACTTAGTTTGTCCGACATTCCAGTGGAAAGTTTCGCAGATATTTCTTGGAATCGTACATTATCATCTACAAAGGAAAATGTGATAACAGTTGACTTCACAATCATTTTAGGACCTAAAAGTTTATCGATTTCTTACGAATCACTATGTTTATCATATGATTTACATACTTATCCAATCAGATCATAAAATTTGGCTAGGGGGTACCTCGTTTTCTCTGGATTATTCAACTTGAGTGTAACACTGATTGATTTAACAAGGTCGGTCACAAAAATGGCAGAAATTGTCATGACCCTGACACGGTAACTCTACATACAATAATGCCAAACAAAAGCTTTATATAATTCATCTCCCCATTAATGTACATTCTTAAGTCAACTCAGAGCCTTGGAACATCTTCAAAATGACGAAGTACGTAACCTATAAATTCATTTTCCTATGTTTTTGGGGAAACAGACACTAAAACTGGAAGCGACGATGTTGGGCCCATCCAACGACATTCGCAATTGAGGTGAGCTTTAAGGAATATCAGAGGACTTGTGTCTCAAATGATTAAAGAAAAATTTTACATGGTCCTTACTAAGGACTCCAAATTGTTATAAATTAGATGTACTGACCTTTAATACAATCAGAATATTCTCTGGCTTGCCCGTGTGTAATTATCTAATATTTATTATTATTATTATTATTATTATTATTATTATTATTATTATTATTATTATTATTATTATACCTTTCATTTTGTAATTCTGATTAACTTTTTCATTTCCTGATTGACCTGCATAAATTTCTAGTAAGTACTGACATCGAGATCCAAACTAATTAAAATTATCACTCATCTACGTGCAAACTATCATTATGAAATGCTCAACGCGAAAGAAAAAAAATTGGAAAAATACCAAACAAAGAAATATTTACAAACAAAACAGCAATATAAGACACAAAACTTCAACAATATCACAGCTGCGTCATTTCAATGTGAGTCGAGCACATTAAGTTTTTGCGGTTCACTAAATGCTAAAATGGAAGTTCCCAATGGAACACAGTAACACAGGTTGTCTTCATATTTCTTTAATCATAACTATTATTGTTAGGGTAAACAAAACGAACCATTCCAGAAATCCTACACGAAAGACACAAGATTTCAAAAGCCACTGACATCCAGCGAGAAAAATAGTACTCCATCAATAATAGAACAAGAACTGGAGTATGTGGCATTAATGTCATAGACCTCATTATATATAAGAAACTTTATGAATAACACCAAGTTTTCTGACAACATTACGCAACAAATTTACGTGCCGTCGAAAGAAAGCTTAGAATTAGAACACCAAGTATTGTTAAATACTAGGAATCATTCAGCGTAACCTATGCTCAGAATTCTGTCTTCTACCAAACTAATAACCGCTTTCCTGATATACTCCACATTTCTGTTAAGCCTATCGGAAAATTTCATTTCACAGCGGGGAGGGGACGGAGCGAATATCTTAAACAAGTGACCCCATCTGCTCATTGTACCGTTTTATTTCACGGCCTACAATCATGCCGACGACGGTAACGACTCCGAACAAGACTAAGAATGTTACTCTGAAGAACACCAGATACCATACAAGGAACACCCTGAACAGCAACTGTTCTCAGCTGCTTCAAAAGCCATGAATGATATCACCTACAAAACCACGCATAGCCATGTTAAACAAGGGTTACATGTAAGTGCACTCGGGTTAACCAAGTCATACGCTGCACAAAATATGAACAGCCTTTTGTCAAGGCTGTACAAATAACTACTTGAAATATAAATTCCTCAGATCATGTGGCCTTAAGTTTGTTTTTTATTTCTATAAAATGAAAAATATCAAGGCATGGCATTCTACAAAAGGAAAAATTCCTTTTTACAAGATCAGCTTAGCATCTTATTCTATTTTTTTTCTTCATTTTCCGTTTATTTTTTGTCCAGGGGGGGGGGGCCTGTACTAGGTAGGTGGTAATTCTGTTGTGTTCAATATTAAAAAAATGACTGAACACTATTCTGCACCAGCAAAACAACTGATTTAAGAATTTTGCTTGGCATGAATGTAATATTGGTATCATTTATAGCAGACTCTGCCCTTTCTGTTACATTAACTCTTATTTTCTCTTGTACGCTGTCATTTCCTGGCCTCTTAGTTGCATTGCGATCCCTTCCAATTCATGAGGAAGAATCACAGGGGCATGATATTACGATATTATGAGCAGAATTCTATTTAGTCCTTTTGACAGAAAAATTAAAGGGTTATCTAGCTACTGAACCGAGTTAGCGTGACGGCTAGTTTTCGAGCTTTCATAGAGTGTGAAATTATTTATTTAATGCATAAGATTCGTTTATAAACTTTCATCTTGCAACAGTAACAAAATTATGTAGAATAATTAGTGTTATTTTTAAAACAGAAAGTGATACTTAATTGAAGTTTAAAGCATACGAAGGCGATTTTCCTTTTTTTCCCCCCCTGGGGAGAAGAAGGGGGCAGGAGGGGAGAAGGGATTTCCACATCTGCAAGGCTAACTGATGTCTGAAATTACATTTAAGCTTAAATTTTTTTTATTCCAATCTACTGGGAAAGTTAAATAAGCTGCATTAGCGTGGTTGGCATCAAATGTTATGAAACAGTCGGGTTTTCCAGACTGATCTCAGTGGCTATATTTAGGCAGCTTGGTATTTCATGTAAATAGATAAGTACATAATTTGTTAAGTGAGTGGTCTTACTCGGCTCCCTCTTTAAAAATAGAGTTAATATCAGAATCTTTTAATCTCAGATATGGAAATAGGTAACAAATACTACAGAAGGTCGCATTAGTAAAGCATTCTCACCTTGCCTTGAGGCAATCACCAAAAGACTTGAAATACATACTCAGGAGCTAAAACCTACAGCCGAAAGCGACATAGCAACTTTCAACGCTTTCCTTAAGAAATGAGTGGAAGGTAATACATTTCCCCTTCTGCTCGTATTTTCATCCTGATATGAGTAACATCTAATTAGTCTTTTCACCTGCTGACAAAGTTTGACGTGGGTTATAACATTTAACTTGTCTTTATTTATTACCTTGCTGGGAGGAGGTCAGGTTATTGACAGTTTCTGAACTTGTTATAAAAAAATAATATCTCAAGAAGGAATAAATGTTTTGGATGAATCCGGGACACCGCATCCACTGGCTGAAAGCCGTTCCGATAAAAGTTTCTGGCGGACATTAATGCTTTGATGATTTACGCCTTTGGATACTGTCTCCCCAGTCAACATTTTATCATTAACAGGAGTTTCCTCGTAACTGTAAAGTTTAAATGATGCAGAATATTTGGATAACAATGTTAACGTGCATCTCATTCAGAGCTGAAAGGCCTTAAGGAACTATACTCAATAAGATGTCCTCAAAGGATTATTTATGGACTGAAATGAAAATTCTGACTGGGGAATTTTGGGTAAAGGACCATATGATGAAGTTTTAACACGTATAGTTTACATATACAGAATATGTATATATATATATATATATATATATATATATATATATATATATATATATATATTATATATATATATATATATATATATGTGTGTGTGTGTGTGTGTGTGTGTGTAAACACACACATGTGACATATATATATATATATATATATATATATATATATATATATATATATATATATATATATATATATATATATATATATATATATATATATATAAATAAATAAATATTTAGCATTGGCCGAGGCATGAGTCCCTTCAGTGTTCTCTAATGAATAGGTACTATGAACCTACACTCTAGGAATTTTTGCAAGTTACTATTTATAACAAAGTGCAAGTCCTCCATTGCACCATCTGCTTGGATGAAGTTCCTCAATTTGCGCATCACGTGAACTGGAACTAATCTCGCATAACTTTGAAGCTAATTAGAGGTGCGAACCCAGACGGAATTTCTCTATGCATTATGGGAGATAATTATCCCGGTTAATTTACTTAGGAGGAATTTGAATCCAGTTAAATTTAAAACCTTTTTTTAAATGGAAAAATATTTTTTTATTGATTTAATCAAACCAGAAGTCTTTTTCTAATAAATCAAGTATCTATTAGCAAAGTGAGGGTTAGCCAGAAACAGATAAAATGCCTCTACAACGTTGTAACTCTCTACAAACCTCTAAAGATAAGAAAGGTAGTGAATCAAGTGCCTAGCAGTGCCTGGCAGTTAGAAAACTTTGGTGGCTAAAACTAGTGTTAGAAAGGGCATTTGACTAACAACCTCATCACAAATGATTTAAAGAGGGATGGTAACACTCACTTTAAAAAGGAATAAGGTATACAGCGAAATACTTGGGTATATCATACATATGTGGATGAGTTCGAAATAACGGGTATTTAAAGAAGTATTGAATTGTTTATGTCACCATTTCAGAGCAATTAAAACAACATTAATGGTTCCTACTTACTGCTTTTTCAACGGATCATCTTAATTAAAAATGACAACAACAGTAATGAACGTAAAAACTGTGAACGTTCCTTTATTGTCAATGGAGTACAGAGCGATGTTGCACAGAATACGCACTGCATGAGTTGCGCCTTTGTTTCCTGCCTGGAAACTACCAGAGGTAGCTTTTCCTTAGGCCCTTTTTCACCCTGGCCCCGACGCTCCACATTCAACTGACCATCTGGTACTTAATTCAATGATTTGGACAACAGAAGCAAAATGAAGTTTTCAAGAAACGAACCAAGGTTTTTTTACCACCCGTGGCATTGAACTTTTGGTGCAGTGTATCCTTACATACATTACACACATTTTAAATATATAATTATTATTATAATATATATATTGTCTGTGTTTGTATGCATATTTCTTTAGCGCCTGATGCTTTTAATGTAAGGGGAACTCCTGACCACTTTTACAGATAAATTTTCTCAAATCCTACGGCAGAGAGAGAGAGAGAGAGAGAGAGAGAGAGAGAGAGAGAGAGAGAGAGAGAGAGAGAGAGAGAGAGAGAGAGACCTAAGGTTCTCTCAAAATTACTTGCTTAAGCAGAATCTTGTTTAGTATGTTTGCCCCAGACATTCACACACAGCAGTGAATGTTTACTCCAAGTCGTTTTCTTTTATGAAATTTGTGTCCCTCTGGAAAAGAAAATGGAAAATTAATTACGTTTATCCATTGTACGGAGATTATTGCAACCCCTTCCAGAACGTTATAATTTCGCTCTGTAAATGACTGGAATTTTAACTACATATTAAACTGGAGTCTGAAAGGCTTATTTACTTCTTCGGATTGCACAGGGTCCAAACATAATATTTTACTTGGAAAATAATGGTCTGTAGGGCAATGGTGTAAAAAGTTCGGTTTTTGTAGAGAGAGAGAGAGAGAGAGAGAGAGAGAGAGAGAGAGAGAGAGAGAGAGAGAGAGAGAGAGAGAGAGAATGTTTCGCGAATCCTTCAGCTCGCCGATTATCGACTTTCTACGGTAAAAAGAGAGGTAAAGTACGTAAATGCAAGCGCAGATTGGAAAGGCCAATTATTATTAATAAATAGAAAAAATCTATGCTTCATCCACATATTTCTAAGCTCCTCTTCACATTCGACCATTTGCCGTTCATACTGAAACAACTCTCCCGACAACAAGGTGCGTGAACTTTAAAGTGGAGGTAATTAGCATTTAGGGAATCATTATCCATTAACACAACAGGAAGAAGAGGATATTACAAGGTGAAGCAACAGGTGTTGTTGGCAGTTCCCTTCGCTTTCCCGCTCCCGGGAGAGAATAAATAATAATGGTTTTAACTATTAGTGCCTCTATTATCCCTCAATGCCAGTCATTATTTTTTCCACCAGAAATTTTCATAGCATTAACTACCTATGGCCTATTGTGAATGGGAAATGGTCCTCCGCATCACAAAATTGCTATATAAATTGTTTTCACCTTTCGTTTTTAAGTAATGTTTGCAAGAGACTCGCATGAATGATGAAGCAAATAAAATGCTGTCTTTATTTTGGAAATTAATGGACTACAGTTTGCAGCAATGAAGTGAATCCTTAATGTGGTGTTCTGCGTCCGTGATCCTTTTATTTGTAACGCCAGGTTATGTTGGAAAAATCAGTCTACACACCGAGATA
Organism: Macrobrachium rosenbergii; assembly: GCF_040412425.1. Classification (NCBI taxonomy): domain Eukaryota; kingdom Metazoa; phylum Arthropoda; class Malacostraca; order Decapoda; family Palaemonidae; genus Macrobrachium; species Macrobrachium rosenbergii. The sequence continues at coordinate 24,786,026 of NC_089770.1, read as the reverse complement.
GCTACTTCATTTTGCATTGGCTTCGTTTTGAATTTTCGTTTACAGTTTTCAGTATTCTACTGGGACCTGATTTTATCTAACCTCCAGCAGCTTGAAATTTAAATCCCTTCTTTTGGTTTTCAAAAGCTTCTTGAAATATTCTTTGGGTTCTTGTCCTTTTTTTTAAACAATATATCAAAACATTACGTTGTTTGCTTTAGGAAATTATTTAAAATATGAAGGTGTTACCTTGTAACTGGCATTTATATAATAACGAATGAAACTCTCTTATTAAATACACTTTTCTACTTTAACCAATTAATTGAGATCTGAGTCAAAATAATTAACAAACGAGACGTTAAAGCAGCGATGAAACAATTATTGGTACATAAAGATCATATACTGAAATAAAAAGTCGACTGAATAATTCTGGAAAAACACCAAACATAAAAAGAAGCTAACGGAAATATCAAAATGTATGCATATATAATTATATATATATATATATATATATATATATATATATATATATATATATATATATATATATATACTGTATATATATTGTGTATATATATATATATATATATATATATATATATATATATATATATATATATATATATATATATATATATGTAGTTTATGGAAAATGCCAATGCGACAATATGCAGAATGAAAAGTAACTCTTTAAAAAGAATCACACTGAAGGACACAACAAGGTCGCCTCAATTACATTCCTAATTTTATCTTATTAAATCACAATTTGTTAGAAGGACATCAGTAATAAGAGCATAACATCAATCATAACAGACAACAAAACTAAATTTGGGACTAAAGCCTTTTGCACTCTAAGACAAAACAAAAATACAGTATTTAGATAACTGCAAGAACGAGGGCATTGCTACATCCAGGAATGATTGCGTCATATCTTGAGAATGGAAAATGGACAGTAGGGCGAGAGAGGACTGCTCCATTATTGCAACATTGCTGAGCATTTGCAGTCCAAGAGAACGGGACAGGTTCTAGAACTCGAACAAGGGGCGCACAAAGAATGAACATATATACTTATATAAATATACATTCACAAATATTATGCCACAAATTTCGTTGAATACACAATTCACTATACCTCGAGAAGAAGTTACACCCAATGAGTATTGTAAGCGGTAAGTGCTTCATCACCAGTGGGATTCTAACTGCCGCCTCGGTTGGGCAACAAGGATACAGTGACTATGACCACTGAGCCATCAAAGACTCATTGGTTATGGTTATTTTATTTTCGTTGTTTCCAAACCAGGTGCCAGTTCTAATCCCACTGGTGACGAGGCACTTATCACTTACAATTCCCTTGGGTTTAAGTTATTCCCCGGGTATGGTGAATTGTGAATATGAAAAATGTCCCGGTGGTTGACAAAAAATCACACACACACACACACACACACACACACACACACACACATATATATATATATATATATATATATATAGATATATATATAGAAAGAACAAAGAGAGAGAAAACATTTCAACATAAAACTATTTCCCAATAAGAAGTTATCTCCAGTCAGCCACTATCATAATCAATATCACTACTATAATCAATGCTTAATAATGGAATGTTCAATGAACCTGCTAGGCAGAAACCTTCAGAACATTAGCCCCTTCATAAATACTAGACCACATAATTGTCAAGCAAGCACTTCCGCGCTTCCAGATTATTAAGGCCGTCCCTCTCCAATACCTCTTTCGGTACACCTTACCACCTTTATTTTTACCTCTCCACCTCCCTCCTAACACTATAAAGATACACCTAACATTATAAAGATACATCCTCTTCTTAGCTCTTCGATGGGTGAGTCGGTAGAGCTGCGGACTGTCAGTCGATGGGCCGGAGTTCAATTCCCCGGCCGGCTGATGAAGAGTTAGAGGAATTTATTTCTGGTGATAGAAATTCATTTCTCGCTATAATGTGGTTCGGATTCCACAATAAGCTGTAGGTCCCGTAGCTAAGTAACCAATTGGTTCTTAGCCACGTAAAATAAGTCTAATCCTTCGGGCCAACCATAGGAGAACTGTTAATCAGCTCAGTGGTCTGGTAAAACTAAGGTATACTTAACTTTTTTTTACCCTCTTAGATATATCTTGATATATACAGAATAAACAGCTTCTGACTCAAGAGGCGAATTCATAAAAAAAAAAAAAAAAAAAAAAAAAAAAAACAGAAACTAAAAACAACTCACTACGACCCTGAATACCAAAATTACCATCAACTCGTGTAGAATCTATGTGCTGGTATTTGCAAAAGTTGACTATGGAATATAGAATTAAGGCCAACGGCCAAGAGCTGGGACCTATGAGGTCATTCAGCGTTGAAAGGGAAATTGAGAAGAAAGGTTTGAAATGTGTAACAGGAGAAAAACCTCACAGTTGTTTCATTAAACAATTGTTTGGTGAGGGTGGACAACAAGATGGAAGAAAGAGAGGGTGGAGAGCAATATGGAAAAAGAGAAAGTGGATAGCAAGATGGAAGAAAGAGAGAGTGGACAGCGAGATGAAAGAGAGGGTGGACAGCGAGATGAAAGAAAGAGAGGGTGGACAGCGAGATGAAAGAAAGAGAGGGTGGACAGCGAGATGAAAGAAAGAAAGGGTGGACAGCGAGATGAAAGAAAGAGAGGGTGGACAGCGAGATGAAAGAAAGAGAGGGTGGACAGCAAGATGGAAGAAAGAAAGGGTGGACAGCGAGATGAAAGAAAGAGAGGGTGGAGAAAGATGAAAGAAAGAGAGGGTGGACAGCGAGATTGCACAGAAAGACGGAAAAAAGAGAGGGTGGACAGCAAGACGGAAAAAAAGAAAGAGAGGGTGGACAGCGAGATGAAAAGAAAGAGAGGTGGACAGCAAGACGGAAGAAAGAGGGTGGCAGCAAGACAGAAAGACGGAAAAAGAGAGGGTGGACAGCAAGACGGAAGAAAGAGAGGGGTGGACAGACGGAAGAAAGAGAGATGAAAGAAAAGAGGGTGGACAGCAAGACGGAAGAAAGAGAGGGTGCACAGAAAGACGGAAAAAGAGAGGGTGACAGCAAGACGGAAGAAAGAGAGGGTGGACAGCGAGACGGACGAAAGAGAGGGTGCACAGCAAGACGGAAAAAGAGAGGGTGGACAGAGACGGAAGAAAGAGAGGTGCACAGCAAGACGGAAAAAAGAGAGGGTGGACAGCGAGACAGAAGAAACAGCGGGTGCACAGCAAGATGGAAGAAAGAGAGGGTGCACAGCAAGATGGAAGAAAGAGAGGGTGCACAGCGAGACGGAAGAAAGAGAGGGTGCACAGCAAGACGGAAGAAAGAGAGGGTGGACAGCAAGACGGAAGAAAGAGAGGGTGCACAGCAAGACGGAAAAAAGAGAGGGTGGACAGCAAGTCGGAAGAAAGAGAGGGTGGACAGCGAGACGGAAGAAAGAGCGTGCACAGCAAGACGGAAGAAAGAGAGGGTGGACAGCGAGACGGAAGAAAGAGAGGGTGCACAGCAAGACGGAAGAAAGAGAGGGTGGACAGCGAGACGGAAGAAAGAGAGGGTGCACAGCAAGACGGAAGAAAGAGAGGGTGGACAGCAAGACGGAAGAAAGAGAGGGTGGACAGCAAGACAGAAAAAAGAGAGGGTGCACAGCAAGATGGAAGAAAGAGAGGGTGGACAGCAAGACGGAAAAAAGAGAGGGTGGAGAGCGAGACGGAAGAAAGAGAGGGTGCACAGCAAGACGGAAAAAAGAGAGGGTGGACAGCAAGACGGAAGAAAGAGAGGGTGAACAGCAAGACGGAAGAAAGAGAGGGTGGACAGCAAGACGGAAGAAAGAGAGGGTGCACAGCAAGACGGAAAAAAGAGAGGGTGGACAGCAAGACGGAAGAAAGAGAGGGTGGACAGCGAGACGGAAAGAAAGAGAGGGTGCAGCACAGCAAGACGGATGAAAGAGAGGGTGCACAGCAAGACGGACGAAAGAGAGGTGGACAGCGAGACAGAAGAAATAAGAGGGTGCACAGCAAGACGGAAGAAATAGAGGGTGGACAGCAAGACGGAAGAAAGAGAGGGTGCACAGCAAGACGGAAAAAAGAGAGGGTGGACAGTGAGACGGGGACAGTGAGACGGAAGAAAGAGAGGGTGCACAGCAAGACGGAAAAAAGAGAGGGTGGACAGCAGACATAGAAATAGGGTGGAAGAAAGAGAGGGTGAGGGTGGACAGCGAGACGGACGAAAGAGAGGGTGGACAGCAAGACGGAAAAAAGAGAGGGTGGACAGCAAGACGGAAGAAAGAGAGGGTGCACAGCAAGACGGAAAAAGAGAGGTGGACAGCGAGACGGAAGAAAGAGAGGGTGCACACAGCAAGATGGAAGAAAGAGGGTGCACAGCAAGACGAAAGAAAGAGAGAGGTGGACAGCGAGACAGAGGTGCACAGCAAGACGGAAGAAAGAGAGAGTGGACAGCAAGACGGAAGAAAGAGAGGGTGCACAGCAAGACGGAAAAAAGAGAGGGTGGACAGCAAGTCGGAAGAAAGAGAGGGTGGACAGCGAGACGGAAGAAAGAGAGGGTGGACAGCAAGACGGAAGAAAGAGAGGGTGGACAGCGAGATGGAGGAAAGAGAGGGTGCACAGCAAGACGGAAGAAAGAGAGGGTGGACAGCGAGATGGAAGAAAGAGAGGTGCACAGCAAGACGGAAGAAAGAGAGGGTGGACAGCAAGACGGAAGAAAGAGAGGGTACAGCAAGACGGAAAAAGAGAGGGTGGACAGCAAGACGGAAGAAAGAGAGGGTGGACAGCAAGACGGAAAAAAGAGAGGGTGGACAGCGAAAGACGGACGAAAGAGAGGGTGCACAGCAAGACGGAAAAAGAGAGGGTGGACAGAAAGGCGGACAGCAAGACGGAAGAAAGAGAGGGTGCACAGCAAGACGGAAGAAAGAGAGGGTGGACAGCAAGACGGAAGAAAGAGAGGGTGCACAGCAAGACGCAAGAAAAAGAGAGGTGGACAGCAAGACGGAAGAAAGAGAGGGGTGGACAGCGAGACGGAAGAAAGAAAGGGTGCACAACAACACGGAAGAAAGAGAGGGTGCACAGCAAGACGGAAGAAAGAGAGGGTGGAAGAAAGAGAGACAGAAGAAAGAGAGGGTGCACAGCAAGACGGAAGAAAGAGAAGGTGGACAGCACAGCAAGACGGAAGAAAGAGAGGGTGGACAGCAAGACGGAAAAAGAAAGAGAGGTGGACAGCAAGACGGAAAAAGAGAGGGTGGACAGCAAGACGGAAGAAAGAGAGGGTGCAAACAGCAAGACGGAAAAAGACAGGGTGGACAGCAAGATGGAAGAAAGAGAGGGTGGACAGCAAGACGGAAGAAAGAGAGGGTGCACAGCAAGACGGAAAAAAAAAGAGAAGAGGGTGGACAGCAAGACGGAAGAAAGAGAGGGTGGACAGCAAGACGGAAGAAAGAGGTGGACAGAAAGAAATAGAAGAAAGAGGATTGTTGCACAGCAAGACGGAAGAAAGAGAGGGGGTGCACAGCAAGACGGAAAAAGAGAGGGTGGACAGCAAGACGGAAGAAAGAGAGGGTGGACAGCAAGAGCGGGAAAAAGAGGGTGCACAGCAAGACGGAAAAAAGAGAGGGTGGACAGCGAGACGGAAGAAAGAGAGGGTGCACAGCAAGACGGAAAAAAGAGAGGGTGGACAGCAAGACGGAAGAAAGAGAGGGTGGACAGCAAGACGGAAGCAAGAGAGGGTGGACAGCAAGACGGACGAAAGAGAGGGCGGACAGCGAGACGGACGAAAGAGGGGGCGGACAACAAGACGGAAGAAAGAGAGGGCGGACAGCAAGACGGAAGTAAGAGAAGGTGGGCAGCAAGATGGAAAAAGAGAGGGTGGACAGCAAGACGGAAGAAAGAGAGGGTGGACAGCAAGACAGAAAAAGAGAGTGTGGACAGCAAGATGGGAGAAAGAGAAGGTGGACAGCAAGATGGAAGAAAGAGAGGGTGGACAGCAAAACAGAAAAAGAGAGTATGGACAGCAAGATGGGAGAAAGAGAAGGTGGACAGCAAGATGGAAGAAAGAGAAGGTGGACAGCAAGATGGAAGAAAGAGAAGGTGGACAGCAAGATGGAAGAAAGAGAGGGTGGACAGCAAGATGGAAGAAAGAGAGGGTGCACAGCAAGACGGAAAGAGAGGGTGGACAGCAAGACGGAAAAGAAGAAGAGAGAGATAAAGAAAGAAGGTGGACAGCAAGATGGAAGAAAGAGAGGCTGGACAGCAAGATGGAAGAAAAGAGGCTGGACAGCAAGATGGAAGAAAGAGAGGTAGCAAGACGGAAGAAAGAGAGGGTGCAACAGCAAGACGGAAGAAAGAGAGGGTGGACAGCTGAAGAAAGAGAGGGTGGACAGCAAGACGGAAGAAAGAGAGGGTGGACAGCAAGACGGAAGAAAGAGAGGGTGGACAGCAAGACGGAAAAAAGAGAGGGTGCACAGCAAGATGGAAGAAAGAGAGGGTGGACAGCAAGACGGAAAAAAGAGAGGGTGGAGAGCGAGACGGAAGAAAGAGAGGGTGCATAGCAAGACGGAAAAAAGAGAGGGTGGACAGCAAGACGGAAGAAAGAGAGGGTGCACAGCAAGACGGAAGAAAGAGAGGGTGGACAGCAAGACGGAAGAAAGAGAGGGTGCACAGCAAGACGGAAAAAAGAGAGGGTGGACAGCAAGACGGAAGAAAGAGAGGGTGGACAGCGAGACGGAAGAAAGAGAGGGTGCACAGCAAGACGGACGAAAGAGAGGGTGCACAGCAAGACGGACGAAAGAGAGGGTGGACAGCGAGACAGAAGAAATAAGAGGGTGCACAGCAAGACGGAAGAAAGAGAGGGTGGACAGCAAGACGGAAGAAAGAGAGGGTGCACAGCAAGACGGAAAAAAGAGAGGGTGGACAGTGAGACGGGGACAGTGAGACAGAAGAAAGAGAGGGTGCACAGCAAGACGGAAAAAAGAGAGGGTGGACAGCAAGACGGAAGAAAGAGAGGGTGGACAGCGAGACGGACGAAAGAGAGGGTGGACAGCAAGACGGAAAAAAGAGAGGGTGGACAGCAAGACGGAAGAAAGAGAGGGTGCACAGCAAGACGGAAAAAAGAGAGGGTGGACAGCGAGACGGAAGAAAGAGAGGGTGCACAGCAAGATGGAAGAAAGAGAGGGTGCACAGCAAGACGAAAGAAAGAGAGGGTGGACAGCGAGACGGAAGAAAGAGAGGGTGCACAGCAAGACGGAAGAAAGAGAGTGGACAGCAAGAAGGAAGAAAGAGAGATTGCACAGCAAGACGGAAAAAGAGAGGGTGGACAGCAAGTCGGAAGAAAGAGAGGGTGGACAGCTGAGACGGAAGAGAGGGTGGACAGCAAGATGGAAGAAAGAGAGGGTGGACAGCGAGATGGAGGAAAGAGAGGTGCACAGCAAGACGGAAGAAAAGAGAGGGTGGACAGAGAGATGGAAGAAAGAGAGGGTGCACAGCAAGACGGAAGAAAGAGAGGGTGGACAGCAAGACGGAAGAAAGAGAGGGTGCACAGCAAGACGGAAAAAAGAGAGGGTGGACAGCAAGACGGAAGAAAGAGAGGGTGGACAGCAAGACGGAAAAAAGAGGGTGGACAGCGAGACGGACCAAGGGTGGACATGAGAAAAAGAGAGGTGCACAGCAAGACGGAAAAAGAGAGGGTGGACAGCGAGACGGAAGAAAGAGAGGGTGCACAGCAAGACGGAAGAAAGAGAGGGTGGACAGCAAGACGGAAGAAAGAGAGGGTGCACAGCAAGACGGAAAAAGAGAGGGTGTGACAGCGAGACGGAAGAAAGAAAGGTGCACAGCAAGACGGAAGAAAGAGAGGGTGCACAGCAAGACGGAAGAAAGAGAGGGTGGACAGCGAGACAGAAGAAAGAAAGGGTGCACAGCAAGACGGAAGAAAGAGAGGGTGGACAGCAAGACGGAAGAAAGAGAGGGTGCACAGCAAGACGGAAGAAAGAGAGGGTGCACAGCAAGACGGAAGAAAGAGAGGGTGCACAGCAAGACGGAAAAAGAGAGGGTGGACAGCAAGACGGAAGAAAGAGAGGGGTGGACAGTGAGACAGAAGAAAGAAAGGTGCACAGCAAGACGGAAGAAAGAGAGGGTGGACAGCAAGACGGAAGAAAGAGAGGTGCACAGCAAGACGGAAGAAAGAGAGGGTGCACAGCAAGACGGAAGAAAGAGAGGGTGCACAGCAAGACGGAAAAAAGAGAGGGTGGACAGCAAGACGGAAGAAAGAGAGGGTGCACAGCAAGACGGAAAAAAGACAGGGTGGACAGCAAGATGGAAGAAAGAGAGGGTGGACAGCAAGACGGAAGAAAGAGAGGGTGCACAGCAAGATGGAAAAAAAAAGAGAGGGTGGACAGCAAGACGGAAGAAAGAGAGGGTGGACAGCAAGACGGAAGAAAGAGAGGGTGGACATCGAGACGGAAGAAAGAGAGGGTGCACAGCAAGACGGAAAAAAGAGAGGGTGGACAGCAAGACGAAGAAAGAGAGGGTGGACAGCAAGACGGAAAAAGAGAGGGTGGACAGCAAGACGGAAAAAAGAGAGGGTGGACAGCAAGACGGAAGAAAGAGAGGGGACAGCAAGACGGAAAAAGAGAGGTGCACAGCAAGACGGAAGAAAGAGAGGTGGACAGCAAGACGGAAGAAAGAGAGGGTGGACAGCAAGACGGGAAAGAGAGGGTGGACAACAAGACGGACGAAAAGAGAGGGGGACAGGACAACAAGACAAGACGGAAGAAAGAGAGGGGGCGGACAGCAAGACGGAAGTAAGAGAAGGTGGGCAGCAAGATGGGAAAAGAGAGGTGGACAGCAAGACGGAAGAAAGAGAGGGTGGACAGCAAGACAGAAAAAGAGTGTGGACAGCAAGATGGGAGAAAGAGAAGGTGGACAGCAAGATGGAAGAAAAGAGAGGTGGACAGCAAAACAGAAAAAGAGTATGGACAGCAAGATGGGAGAAAGAGAAGGTGGACAGCAAGATGGAAGAAAGAGAAGGTGGACAGCAAGATGGAAGAAAGAGAGGGTGGACAGCAAGATGGAAGAAAGAGAGGGTGGACAGCAAGATGGAAGAAAGAGAGGGTGGACAGCAAGATGGAAGAAAGAGAGGGTGGACAGCAAGATGGAAGAAAGAGCGGTGGACAGCAAGACGGAAGAAAGAGAGGCTGGACAGCAAGATGGAAGAAAAGAGGGTGGAGACAGCGGAAGAAAAAGAGACAAGGCAAGACAGCAAGATGGAAGAAAGAGAGGGTGAGACAGCGAGATGGAAAAAGAGAGGGTGGACAGCAAGACGGAAAGAAAGAGAAGAGAGGGTGCACAGAAAAGAGGGTGGAAGAAAGAGAGGTGGACAGCAAGACGGAAGAAAGAAGAAAGAGAGGGTGCACAGCAAGAAGAAAGGAAGGGTGACAGCAAGACGGAAGAAAGAGAGGGTGGACAGCAAGATGGAAGAAAAGAGAGGTGGACAGCAAGACGGAAAAAGAGAGGGCACAGCAAGACGGAAGAAAGAGAGGGTGGACAGCAAGACGGAAAAAGAGAGGGTGGACAGCAAGACGGAGAAGAAAAAGAGAGGTGGACAGCAAGACACGGAAGAAAGAGAGGGTGGACAGCAAGACAGCAAGACGGAAAAAAGAGGGGTGGACAGCAAGACGGAAGAAAGAGAGGTGAACAGCAAGACGGAAGAAAGAGAGGGTGGAGCAAGACGGAAGAAAGAGAGGGTGCACAGCAAGACGGAAAAAGAGAGGTGGACAGCAAGACGGAAGAAAGAGAGGGTGGACAGCAGACAGAGAGGGTGGACAGCAAGACGGAGAGAAAGAGAGAGGGTGCACAGCAAGACGGATGAAAGAGAGGGTGGACAGCGAGACAGAAGAAATAAGAGGGTGCACAGCAAGACGGAAGAAAGAGAGGGTGGACAGCAAGACGGAAGAAAGAGAGGTGGACAGCAACGGAAAAAAGAGAGGGTGGACAGCAAGACGGAAGAAAGAGAGGGTGGACAAGTGAGACAGGAGGCGGAAGAAAGAGAGGGTGCACAGGTGAGACGGAAAGAGAGAGGTGCACAGCAAGACGGAAAAAGAGAGGGTGGACAGCAACGGAAGAAAGAGAGAGGGTGGACAGCGAGACGGACGAAAGAGAGGGTGGACAGCAAGACGGAAAAAGAGAGGGGTGGACAGCAAGATGGAAGAAAAGAGGGTGGACAGCAAGACGGAAAAAGAGAGGGTGGACAAGAGGGTGGAAGAAAGAGGTGGACAGCAAGATGGAAGAAAGAGAGGGTGCACAGCAAGCAGCAAGATGGAAGAAAGAGAGGGTGGACAGCAAGACGGAAGAAAGAGAAAAAGTGGACAAGACGGAAGAAAGGAAGAAAGAAGAAAGAGAGGGGACAGCAAGCAAGACGGAAGAAAAGAGGGTGGACAGCAAGACGGAAGAAAGAGAGGGTGGACAGCAAGACGGAAGAAAGAGAGGGTGCACAGCAAGAAAAAGAGAGGGTGGACAGCAAGACGGAAGAAAGAGAGGTGGACAGCAAGACGGAAGAAAGAGAGGGTGGACAGCAAGACGGAAGAAAGAGAGGGTGGAAAGACGGAAGATGGAGGTGGACAGGAGGAAAGAGAGGGGCACAGCAAGACGGAAGAAAGAGAGGGTGGACAGCAAGACGGAAGAAAGAGAGGGTGAGACGGGAAGAAAGAGAGAAAAAGGGTGGACAGCACAGACGGAAGAAAGCAAGATGGGGGTGCACAGCAAGACGGAAGAAAGAGAAGAAAGAGAGGGTGGACAGCAAGACGGAAGAAAGAGAGGGTGGAGCAAGAAGGAAAAAAGAAGGGTGGACAGCAAGACGGAAGAAAGAGAAGAAAGAAAGAGAGGTGGACAGCAAGACGGAAAAAAGAACAGCAAGATGGAAGAAAGAGAGGTGGAGACGGAAAAAGGACGAAAGAGAGGTGGACAGCAAGACGGAAGAAAGAGAGGGTGGACAAAGAGACGGAAGAAAGAGAGGGTGGACAGCAAGAAAAGACGGAAGAAAGAGAGGGTGGACAGCAAGACAAGACAGCAAGAAGAAAGAGAGGGTGCACAGCAAGACGGAAAAAAGAGAGGGTGGACAGCAAGACGGAAGAAAGAGAGGTGAAGAAAAGACGGAAGAAAGAGAGGGTGGACAGCAAGACGGAGACGGAAGAAAGAAAGGTGCACAGCAAGACGGAAGAAAGAGAGGGTGCACAGCAAGACGGAAGAAAGAGAGGGTGGACAGCAAGGACAGCAAGACAGCAAGAAGAAAGAGAGGGACAGCAAGACGGAAGAAAGAGAGGGTGCACAAGACGGAAGAAAAGAGGGTGGACAGCAAGACGGAAGAAAAGAGAGGTGGACAGCAAGACGGAAGAAAGAGAGGGTGGACAGCAAGACGGAAGAAAGAGAGACAGCAAGACGGAAGAAAAGATTGGGGCAGCAAGACGGAAAAAGAGAGGTGGACAGCAAGACGGAAAAAAGAGAGGAACAGCAAGATGGAAGAAAGAGAGGGTGCACAGCAAGACGGAAAAAGACAGGGTGGACAGCAAGATGGAAGAAAGAAAGTGGACAGCAAGACGAAAGAAAGAGGTGGACAGCAGCAGCAAGATGGAAGAAAGAGAGGGTGGACAGCAAGACGGAAGAAAAGAAAGAAGAGAGAGGGTGGACAGCAAGATGGAGGAAGAAACAGCAAGACGGAAGAAAGAGAGGGTGGACAGCAAGACGGAAGAAAGAGAGGGTGGACAAAAGAGGAGGGTGGACAGCAAGACGGAAGAAAGAGAAAGACAGCAAGACGGAAAAGAGAGGGTGGACAGGCGGAAGAAAGAGGGTGGAAGCAAACGGAAGAAAGAGAGAGGGTGGACAGCAAGACGGAAAAAAGAGAGGGTGACAGCAAGACGGAAAAAAGAGAGGGTGGACAGCAAGAGGGTGCACAGGAAAAAAAAGAGAGGGTGGACAGCAAGACACAGAGACGGAAAAGAGAGGGTGGACAGCAAGACGGAAGAAAGAGAGGGTGGACAGCAAGACGGAAGAAAGAGAGGGTGGAAGAAAGAAGAGGGTGGACAGCAAGACGGAAGAAAGAGGGTGGACAGCAAGACGGAAGAAAGAGAGGGTGGACAGCAAGACGGAAGAAAGAAAGAGGAAGAAAGAACAGCAAGATGGAAGAAAGAGAGGGGGCAAGACAACAAGAGCGGAAGAAAGAGACGGAAGGACAGCAAGACAGAAAAAGAAGTGGACAGCAAGAGAAGGTGGGCAGCAAGATGGAAAAGAGAGGGTGGACAGCAAGACGGAAGAAAGAGAGGGTGGACAGCAAGACAGAAAAAGAGAGTGTGGACAGCAAGATGGGAGAAAGAGAAGGTGGACAGCAAGATGGAAGAAAGAGAGGATGGACAGCAAAACAGAAAAAAAGAGAGTATGGACAGCAAGATGGGAGAAAGAGAAGGTGGACAGCAAGATGGAAGAAGAAGGTGGACAGCAAGATGGAAGAAAAGAGAAGGTGGACAGCAAGATGGAAGAAAGAGAGGGTGGACAGCAAGATGGAAGAAAGAGAGAGGTGGACAGCAAGATGGAAGAAAGAGAGGTGGACAGCAAGATGGAAGAAAGAGAGGCTGGACAGCAAGATGGAAGAAAGAGAGGCTGTACAGCAAGATGGAAGAAAGAGAGGCTGGACAGCAAGATGGAAGAAAGAGAGGCTGGACAGCAAGATGGAAGAAAGAGTGGGTGGACAGCAAGATGGAAGAAAGAGAAGGTGGACAGCAAGATGGAAGAAAGAGAGGGTGGACAGCAAGATGGAAGAAAGAGAGGGTGGACAGCAAGATGGAAGAAAGAGAGGGTGGACAGCAAGATGGAAGAAAGAGAGGGTGGACAACAAGATGGAAGAAAGAGAGGCTGGACAGTGAAGATGGAAGAAAGAGAGGCTGGACAGCAAGATGGAAGAAAAAATACGAATGGAGGTACAGTAAATGGAATGAAAGGGTTTGCAGCTAGGGACCGAAGGGACATTGCAAAGAACCCTTGGTAATGCCTACAGTGCACCAGGTGGGGTGCAATGATGGAACCCCCACGGGGGGGGGCCGCAAAAGTTGGCTATAATTTATTACATTTAGGTACAAAATCATTTTATCTATAGTAGGCTATTTTCAATCATGCAAATTCTATTCAGATAAAGATTTAATTCGTGGTAAGAAAAGAAGTGCTATTACAGGGTTTATGTCTTACATTTGACAAATGATTTCACCCTATGTATAAAACCCCTTAGGGGGTACTGCTGTCAATACGCCTCACGTGGTGTACCGTAAGAATTACTAATGTGTGTTTGCACCGTTCATTCCACCCCTACCTGTACCCACCTTTTAGCCGTTCACTTTACCTCCATTCTTGCTCCTTTAAACTTTCAGTCCAGCCTCTCTTTCAATTAATTCTTAGTGCAACTGTGGAATTTTCTCTCAGTTCCACATTTAGATCCTTGCAGTTCATCTCTCGTATTAAATGGATGTTTTTTCTTGCCGTCAACCCTCTCCAACCCCGTTTTCACGTTCATAAGCGCTAAATGGCCTATAGTGCCCCAATGCCATACTTGACCGCCTAAATTTCATAAAATCATAACCTATGTACAAAAGTTTACTTTATAATACGCTCGTTTTCTTTTATCTTACCTACTTCTTAAAGATCATTCCTTGATCGAAACATTTTAAGATTAACCATCATGACCCACGATCTTGTAAGGAATGAACAAATTCGTTCAATTATAAGAAAATTAAACTTCGCAATTACGCCTCCAGGCATCTCGCTACATTACGTAAATTATGCAGACACCCGATATGCTTGAAAGAACGTCTAAACTCATTTTTCTGCTTCGGAGAGAAGTCTCCTTGATATATGCAAACGAGTTACTAAGAGTAAAAGTTCATGTGAAATATATAAAAAGTTTAGCAGGAAGAATAAACAAAACGAAAATGAAAGGACGGAATTGTGAAAGAAAATATTTTTAGATCTTTCACCATCAATGGAAATTCGACTACTAACAGACACGGAACAATACCCTTATTCTCGTTTTACATCAACAAAGAAACATAAATTAAAGCCACAGGGGTAATTTACCAAATAAATGACAATACAGGACACGAAAATTGACTTACTTATGGAAGTTTGGTCTGATGATCTGGCACTGGAAGCGTTTGGATATTCAGAGGCATTTGGACAGAAAAAGACTCTGGAAAGAATGAAGTTTTCGTTTTACTGACAATCACCAAACGGATATCAAATTTTAAGGAATATTTATAACCTGATCCCAAAGATAGTGAATATGCAAAGCCAACGGGAAAAAATCATTGATAAGAAAGGTAGAAAATTCCATCATAACTCAAGTTGCATTCACTAAAAATTAATGTTAATGCCAGAAGACGATTTCCAACCGATCTACCTCTTGAAACATTAGCACCAGTGCGTCCGGAGACCGCAAACCAAGGCTGTCCAATCCAACGCTAAGAGTCCATTCTAGGCGAAAGTTACATTGCCATCTGTCTAAAATCATAACAACGAAGGCATCTATAGCCTTCCTGGAAATCCTGGGCCTCCTTCAACTTACTGGAACAATGTCACAATACTATACACAATAGTCAGTAAAATTCCTGATACCGTTAATACCACAGGGTGGAATACAGCATCCTCATTACAGTATGCTTATGTACATATTGTGTATAAGTATTTTATGCATATATACTTCATAGTTTACGGTTCCTGGGCCTCTTTATAAATAAGGGTCATTGGCAAAATAAATGTATGTGTGTGTGTGTGTGAAAATCAACAGGCGACATCATTCGTGTGAACTTTAACATTTAACGCTTCTGTAACATGAAGTGCGGGCTAACGCTCTTAGAAGTTCTAGTGGCCTAATTACATTAATACCAGAGCAGTTTTTCCACAAAGCATTCTTAATCATGCTGAATTAAAGAAAAACACGTTATTAGAACCTTAATGACAGACCATTTACGCGTTGTTTCCTTTATTACTGGATGAGTCTACTTTGCGCCTCAGTTTCTGAAAAACTTCAGGATAAATAATGATTTTAGTGAGGATTCGGACATTCATTCACTTTGGTTATATTGCTTGTCGTCGTCTTACGGCATACGACTAGTACAGTGAGAGAGAGAGAGAGAGAGAGAGAGAGAGAGAGAGAGAGAGAGAGAGAGAGAGAGAGAGCACGTCATAGCTGCAACATTTTCGAAATCCAACGTCGTGGTGGTGACAGCAATTTCATGTACCCCAATATATCCAGCTCATTTTTCATTATTATTATTATTAAAAAATAGTTTAACCAGCTCACTGGGCTGGTTAACAGCTCTCATAGGGCTGGCCCGAAGGATTAAAATTAAATGGAGTACCATGTCTAAGCCATAGGCTAAGCACTGGGTCTAAATGATGAATGAATAACGAAATTTTAAAAATATGCGAAAAGGCATATGCTTCCACACTAGAACACATGCACACATTAAATATATTTACTCAAGTTTCATCTGTACAGTAAAAAAAATAAATAAAACTGGGTAATAATAGAATTCTGAATAACTTTAAAACTGGGTAATAATAGAATTCTGAATAACTTAAGATTTTTTAAAAATCGGATTTTTTAATTTTTTATACATTAGTTGCCCCGTGGGATTTTGTATTTTTATAAATTACTTTTTATACTTTATTAACTTAAATTTCTGTATGAATATTAAAATTTAATCAACTGAAAATGTTGCAGATTCTGATAAAACTTGGAACAAGGTGGCTTTCATTTGAAACAGTAGTCGGGAGAATCCTGCATTGTAAACGTATTTTGGAAAGCTTTCACTTATTTCTGACGTAGGAGATGTGAAAAAACTAGGTTTAGAAAGGTACTCCAATAGTTAAATGACATTTATGTTGAAGTATACTTTGAATTTCTCAGATATGTGCTGCCAATGTTTACAAGGCAATGTACTTATTCAGAGTGAAAAAGTTATTATAACTTGCCTCCATGAAAAGCTAGAAAGAACTTTCAGAGAAATTCTTGGCTTGTTTATGGACAGCAAGTTCGGTAAGGACAAAGATGTTAAAGACACAAATCCCTCAGATGAGTCCACATTTAGACCCCACAATACAATATATCTTGGTCATGGTGTTTCTACTTGATGTGAAACTTTGACTTTGAAATATTTTTCTTCTAAGCTATTCCAACCATCAAAAATGTACAAGAATCTGTGGGAGCAATTTCTGGGTTGAAAATAAGGATATAAGAAATGTATTCTTAGACTGTAGAAATTTTCTTATATCAGCAGCTGTTGGAATAAAAGAAAAGATACAATTTCGATGACCCTGTTCTCAAAGCCCTAGGCATACTGGACCCTGCCCATGCATTAAGTTCTTCTCGAGTTGGCAGTATAGCATATTTAGCTAAAGCTGTGCCTCGAATAGGTAATGACTTGAGTACTTTCCAAGCTCTAGATGATGAATGGAGAGGTTCTCCCTGAAAGCATTAGAAAGATGTCGCAAGCAAACAAGAGCAAAGAGATTGATAAATTCTGGATAGTAATAAAGGACCTTAAAGACGGCGATGGAGAACACATCTTCCCAACCTTAGGGTCTTTTGCTATAGGTAGTTTGTCACTTTCTCATGCAAACGCAGATTGTGAGTGTGTGTTCTCTTGTGTTAATAGAATAAAAAATAAGGACAGGAATAAACTAAATGTTGCAACAGTGAAGCTCACTTTACTTACAAGAGAGCTTGTTGGCAAGGGAAAAGAGAACTGTACAAACTTTCAGCCAACAAAAAAAAAATGCTATCTGACATGAAATAAAAAAAAAAAAAACTTGTACGCTGGTGCGCCATGCAGTGATATTTCTATTCCTCATACTATAGAGGATTTGGAGTGGATGGTTAATGAGTGGGATGAGGAGCAATGATAAGATAATTTAGTATGCCTATCATTATCCAGGCAAAATATGAAGACTTGGTTAAATTGAGAAATAAAAAAAAAAAAAGCTGAATTCTCAGATATCTAAAATTATCTTTAATTTTCTATTAGTTTTCAGTATGAAATATGGAATGAATACTTTCTATCATAATTGAGAAAAAAAAATTTAACTTTCATTTCAAGCTGTAACACGAAGAATAGGGAGTTTTCTTTTCTTACAGATTTTAAAAATTACTTTCATCAAATGCTTTCTTTTATATGTAGGCTATATTTCAGTATAAAGTTTTTGTTTTGATAATTGAAGCATACTGAATATATATTTTCGAAGTTATTCGAGTATGATTTCAGAACCAGTTTTTTATTTCTCTACCCTCTTACTTAAAAAATATAGTTAGAAGTTTTTTCATTAATAGTAGAGATGAAGAATTTAGTGATGTCATTTTATGAATAATGGTGTAGTTATGTGATATTATCGTCATCATAATCACTGTTGTTTACATTATTACCATTATTATATGATCACCAATTTTACTATAAAAATGAGACATCTGTTTATAATTTTTGAATACTTATAAAAATTTTTTTGTAAAAAATGACACTGTACAATCTTTGCCAATGATTGTACGACGTTTTGAAGCCTTATTGTACAACAATTCATTACAAATTATCTAGCAACGCTGAACATAGGGTTCCAGTGTAATTACACTAGGTTTCTTGGCCATGTCCAAACACAGGTCCTCAGAGGCGGGTGCAGAGGTTGTCATCTGTGCCAAAAGGATATCATCAAAGAGTCCAGGGGTACTCGATACTTCATTGCTACTCATAAAGATCGAACTGGAAGCTAAATAAAATTAAGTAAACCGGAAAATCTTAAGAAGATATCATCAGCATTTCATAGAGTTTATTCTTACATCAGTGGCACCAGCAAGAGCTGGCTCCTATATGTACGCCCCTACCCTACCCCACACGAGATGGCACAACACATTTAGGGTGGCTCAGGTTTAAGCCAAACCCACTTGTTAGGACTGAGAGTATTATAAGAGTACAATCACCCCCAACTCTAATCATATTATGGGCAAAAGGAAAGAATGCCTAAAGTCCTATCCCAGAACCTGACCACCCCTGGAATCCATGGCCTAGTTTTGCAGAATAGTTCTGCCCTTGAGCTATGACTGTGATATCCCTCAGGTCCAAACATTATCTGGTAGTTGAGGATCCTACCACTTCCTACTATTGGCTTTGGATGTACACTCCCGTCCCAGCTATGATACCTTTTCCTGTTTACCAGGTCAAGTAAAGTTTACCAAAAGCAGAAAATTCCACACTTCACCCAAATTAATTAATAATATATATAACACTCTTGGGCTTGAACCACCCGGGAACATATTCCAGAACAAATTCCAGGAGTTCAAGAGCCCCTTCACCACATCAAGGTGCTCCCAAGTACACGGCAAGCTTAAAAGAAAATTGAGAGTACAAGGTCTGAAAGGTGTAACAGGAGGAAAACCTCGCAATTGCTCTATAAAACAACTGTTAGGAGAGGGTGGAAAGTAAGATGGAGGAAAAAATATGAACATAGGTACACTGAAAAGAATGAAAGGGGTTGCAACTAGGGGCCGAAGGAACCCTGCAAAAAACCTTACGTTATGCCTACAGTGCACCATGTGAGGTGCACTAACCACCCTACAACCGTACGGGAGGACACGAACTTTGTTTTTCAGGTGCACTAACCGCCCTACCCCCCTACGGGAGGACACGAACTTTGTTTTTCAACAAAATACCGCACACCCTTATATGAGTGGCTCCGAAGACTTAAACACGCACACACACACACACAAAAACAAACAATTCAAGTGGAGTCACCCATAAAATCGATATAGAAAAAGGATAAAGACCGCGTATCTACAAAAAGAGCTTTCTGTTTATAAAATAATTTTATGTATGTAAATTCTCTAGTGATTATATCAACCTTCGTTATAAATTCTATTACTAAATATAAAAAGAAAATGTCGCTTCTACTGGAGTGGAAGATTATCCCAACAAATCCCTTGAAACGTTGCCATAAAAATCCTCAACGTTTTGTCCTCAAAAATTGGTCTCCTGTTTGGTTGTTTTTTCCCTCGCAAGATTTGGCGATGTTCTACAAAATAATATCCTTCGGTCCCAGAAATGTGCCCTTTGACCTAAGGTCACAACACCGTGCCACAATGTCGATCTTTCACTATCGGGTCGGTAACTTTTTTTTTTTTTTTCTAAAGGGAAAGGGGGGCTGTCATTTAAAAAGGTATCGTAAATCAATTCCATCTTCTTATTATTAAATATGAGAATGTGCTCATTTTGTAAAAGACTGAATAGTCATTAATGTGTCAAGTTTACGCTCAAGTGGAATGCCCGTACGTGAAAAATACTGATAGAATACATAACGATACATCAAAGTAAATATTTATTAAAAAATAACAAATGCCATAACAATTAAGGCAAAGGTCCACGGGACTTACAACAGCATTACAGCCTCCCAAACGTTAAGAACATAAGCATCACTAACACTCCCAGAAAAGACCATTCCAAAATTCTTTCTGGTTTTACGTGTTCAACAATAAAATATATCAAGTAAAGCCTATCACATTCATAATACGATTTTAAGATTTCTAAAATTCTTCATCAATCCACAAGTTCCTTATTCTAAATGTTTATTTTAAAATGCCCTGCCAACTTTTCACTAAACTAATGAAAGACCTCTGAAGTTGGTCTTCGTGTGGAAGTTTGTCTTCCGCACAGAAAAGAAATGCCGTTGACTTTCCATTCTATAGTAGTTTCCATATTATCATGAATGAAATGTTTTGAGCACTCTTTTCTTGATTTTTAAATAACGTTCATTCCTAATGCCGTTCTGTATTTTTCACAGCTTCATAAGTTCGAGTGTTTTATATTTAGATACACTGAGCTACAAGATTAATTTAAATATAGCAAAAAAAGCTCTTAGCTATTTGTTAATTCATATTCTAAATTAGGCCAAGTAAATAAAAGCATAATGGCGGTGATTTAAATAATGTAAGAATGTTCAAGTAGTTACAAATGTTACGTAATCCCTGAAACTTAATGATGCTGAATACTGGGGTAAGACATTTCCTATTGCACTTTCCTAGCAAACATTATGATTCTAACCTATCTCAGGAATATTTAGTAATCATCTGTATACCCTTAATCACCACCTGGGGATCGGAACAGACAATAAACGGGCCCCACCCTAGGCACTTTTGTTCAGCACTGCTATCATATGAAATCTCACTGATCAAGAGAATATCAACTTTTCAACTAAATATTAAGAAAGCTATGGTCATATGTAGATCCAGTAGCTTGTCTTTTTTGTTCCAAGTAAAGAACAGCTCTCTCTTGACCGTGGCCCAGACGCACTAATCGTCTTCCTAAACTCACAAAGCAGTTTCTTCTCAAACGTGAACGAAATCAAATCTTTATTTGGGGTGGGAATTAGGAAATAAATGGTTTATAAATATGAGCGAAGACGAATAAAGGACACAGAACATAGTGACACAAAAATAGTATATGAATAAACATGAGCTGAAATGAAACGGCTAACGAAAACTGTCCCGAGTGGATTCATTATTAGTCTAGACTTTCTAGGAAGATCAGTTTTGATGGATATATATCAAATATTAAGCTCCACTCCCCTTTCCCCTTCTGCTTTCATCCTTTTGTTTTCTTTGAGCTGGGACTGATATGGTCATAAACCTGACTGCCTCATTAGCTCTCATGTTTCTGATTAACTGACTGACTAAACCTGAGAAAAGTAACTCAAGTTAAACTGACACTAAACATGTTAGACACTGACTACCGTGGGCTTAGGAACTAATGGTTTATATGTATGAGCTACATTGGACTTCATGTACTTACTTTTTGTGTGTGTAATTAACGATGTAAAGTTCATTTAAAACACAGATATATATACAGTATATATACAATGCATACATACATATATATATATATATATATATATATATATATATATATATATATATATATATATATATATATATGTCTACACATATTATTACCGTATTACCTTATACACCCAAGTGGCCTGAATGCTAGTCCCATTTTTTTTTTTTTAAGTACGCAAACCAGAGTGGCCATTACCTTCTTCAAGAAAGCTGTCACAGAACAGAAATGTAACAAAATGTCCTGCATAATGAATCACAGCGAACAAAAAGGAAACTGCAAAGTCAAAACAATTAGAGGCAAGAAAATTAGCTCTCAGGAGAAATAGCTCCCTTTATGGCCCACCGTCATCCGATGCATCACCTGGAGAGAATGAGAGAAAGGTTGATATTAATGTTTAATAAAGGATTCTACTTTGGGATTTCGCTGGTAATACCGCAGAACGAACGATATGATACATCCAGCCGCCTTTTATATTATCAAATGAGGGTTGCAAAATAATTTTCCCGGTTAAGAGCGAAGCCACTTTGGGTTCCAGTTGTTTCCAGGAATGAATCCAGGCCGTAAATTTTTCATAAAAACATATATTTGATGGAGCGTTCCCATTACGTGAATTATTTATTTATCTGTAATGTTAATCGCGTCATTTTCTAATTTGCTTTGTATTTTCTGATGACATAGTGAATTTGTCTGTGAGACGCCTGTTAGTGATTGAATCCGCTGGGCGTTAGCTTCATAAATAAAAAAACCTCAAGAGATATTTCCACCTTTTACCCACATCTACAACTGAATTCAATAGTTCTTGGCTAACGGCCATGCCGATGTTATACGCTTATTATTTCCTTTATATTATTCCCTCAATTATAGAAGATTTAAATTATACTCTGGATAATTTTTGTCATTCGCCGTTTCATAAGACTGTTGATATTAGCTCATTAACTTTAGTATACTTGCAGGAAATAACAGTTTTTTCGTTACATGAACTGTACGCTAATTTTATTGCAATATACATAAACACGAATGTATTCTGAACAGTTTGGTACTCACATTATTTAGCAAGATCTTCAAAACTAACTTTCGTACTTCCTGGAACGTTATAATAATATCATTATCCCCATTCTGATATCAATTTTATACTACCCAAAGCAACAGATCTATGAAATATGTCTCCAATAATTTTTTTTTTTGGGCTGGTATTTTCAGCCAATTAAAACTGATGGGTACTGCTATTGTATTATTAATGATTGTTACAACTGCAATATTCTTATTTTCATCGTTATCTGCCCATAATTGTTATTATAAATCAAATCATTGTGATCATGATCATCATCATTATTACTGAAGACTATGATGCATAATCGATTTCTTTTTAAATGACGAGAGTACAGTATATGAACCCTTTCTAATTTGTTAAACCTTGTTATACTGGTAGCAATATACTTAAAATCCTTATGGTTTTCGAGTACTCTTGTCCTCATCAACTGAGGGAATGAAACTAAAAAAACTGCAAGGAGTGGTTATTTATATAAGGTTCCTCGTTAATCTGACTACCTGACCATTCAACTTAATTTTTTTTTTTTTAGGGGAGGGGCGGGTTATGCCGCCCATCTTCTCCTGACCAGACCAAGAAGTGAGTCTGGATTATTAGCTTCCCAGTCGAATCCAGACAGCTTCCATAAAATTTACACTGGAAAAGAACCGAGACGACAACCTCCCCATACATGCATTAGTTAATAGTAACCAGACAGGTTTCAAAATTAATGTATACCGTACGGTCACAAATACAAACTCCTACATTAACTATTTTCCACACCATAACTCTAACGCTCAACAAACAAAGTAGCAGCAGAAGGTCTTTTCTTAACAGCCCACACACTTTCTGACCCTACTTCTTACAGGCGTAGAGAATATTTTCATACAAGCGTATGTTTCTGAGACAATGTTCTCAAAATAAGCAAGAATCATTTAACATTCAAACAGCGAAGAGAAAGTGTCTAACGGAAAGAGAATATAATTGCGATGATATTTTGGAAAACAAATACCTTCATAGTTAAGAAGTCACTAAAAATCTTGGGGACAAACAAACAAAAATATACTGTCCGTATATTTTTGTAAAAAAAGGGGGGGTAGGGGAGACTATAAATGTTATAGGTCATTTCTGTAACAATTGCAATTTGGGGAAGACAGGAAGTAATCTCGAAAAACATAAGGATACATGAAAAACCCCTAAGTGTTAACAACAGAAACATTGCATTAGCTATATATTGTTGGGATCTTGACTACAGAATTAATCTTAATTACTGCAAATGTTATACAGAAGCAGTAACGTAAAGTGCTGCGGGGTTGTGGAAGGGGTTCTCAATGATTCTTTACCAACGTTGGCTGGTCACCAATCTCTTAATGCTGTAAGCGCTCCAGATTAGTCAAGGAGTCTAATAACCCTGATTTGTTCCCTAGACTGATGGAAAACCAAATACCTGATCTTCGTAACCCATAACCAGGATTGTCACCCCAAATAAGCAGTAGATGGGCAGCATAGCAACCACCAACCAAAGGGCAAGCAGTTTGGAGAACAAGTGGAAACCTGACTTAAATATTCTGTAGTCACAGTACAACGTAAGGGTTTTTTTTAGTGTATATCTAACAATATACATAGATTTAACACAAAAGACTTCTTATTCTATCTTCAACATTAGTATTTTCATCATCATAATTATAATGATTTCAGAAAAGGATGTTTACTTAAAGTATTCTTAATTGAGCTATTTCCTATATTGATTACATTCTACCCAGTTATCTTACTACACGAAAAAACTATAAGGTTGAACTGATTATTGATAGCACACAAAGCAGGCAAGGAAACATGTCACAGCTGCATTTCGAATACGCGTGATATTCAGGAGACGAACCATTTGAGACAACGTTCGCGATAATCACGGTAACAGAGATCGACTGATCAACACTGCATTTAAAATCCTGTTTTAAGTGGTGAGTAAAGTTCAATGTTTTGCATTTTACTGACTTAAGCACAGGAAAGCAGTGAATAATTTGACACTTAACCTGGCAGTAGGACGATGTTATTGGTATTTAAGAACGACTGCGTGATTGGCGTTTTTCAAACCTTACTCCTCCCCCTTGCTGGTTCTCTCTTATCATGTAAAATGGATTTACAGTTTCGCTTCCTGTTGGGCCTACTTCACCGACAGGTGCTTCTTAATCATCCAGTAATAAAGCAAATATTTTCCCTTCCTCTTCTTTTTCAGAACTCAACCAATTATCGATAATTGGCCATTTTTCTTCCTTACGGCACTAGACTAGATTACGAGAATTAGGCTTAAAATTCAAGCATTGGGAAGCCAAGCAATTCAGTTCTTTTTGGTAGGCATTTCAAAGTTCCATTAATAAATCTGAAACGTTTCATTTTCGATTTAAAATTTTGTCATCATCAGACTAAAACAAATGATAGAACCGTACTCCTTTTTAAAAACAGTTATTTTTGGTGTATACAAGTGGTACGGTTGATGGCCTTGAAAACAAGATCGTTCAGTATGCCAATGATGCAACACTTGTGGGTAGTAAAATCTCTACTTACGAGAAATGAAGCTGCCCTCAGCCTCAATCGGGACATGGACCGGATCAGGGAAAGGTGTAGTAGGAGGGGTATGAGGCTGAACTCTAGCAAAACGAAAATTATTGATTTGCATATCTCGTACAGAATTTCCACCCCATCCTCCCCTTCAGGTGGATGGAATTTTGCTGAATGAGTCTAAAGCTTTAACTATTCTAAGTGTAACTTTTGAGAAACATCTAATGAAAGTTTCAGCAAATGCCGCACGAATACTAGGTATTGTTCATAAGGCCTCATATTTTTATAATAACAGTAATAAAATTAATGCAATCTGTTTTAAGTCATTTGTGCTTCCTTTACTAAAATACTGTTCTCCGGTGTGAATGTCTGCTTCTGCCAGAGAGTGATCTCTTAGACAGAGTGGTTTGTGGTGGTAGGTTTCTGTTTCCTAACAGTAGCAGTTATGACTTGTACCACCGACGGATGGTCTCTTGTTTGCCACTTTTTCATAATGTATATTTTAACAGAGATCTTTCACATTCACAATTGATCCCTGATCCTCTTTACCGGACAAGAGCAACCAGATTCGCTGAACAGCAGCATCAATATGAAATCAATATGCCTCGCTATCGAACTTCTCAGTTCCAGAGGTCCTTTGTTTCTCACACCGTTGGACTGTGGAACAGCCTCCCAGAGGATGTCGTGCAATTGGAACTTCAGAAGTTCAAGCGAAAATGCACTTTAATATATTTTCATCTATTCATTTATCTTTTTTTTTAATAAGTGAGATCTCATCTTTCTGTATATCCATTTACCTCCTCTTACTTCCTACTGAACACCACATTCTTTGGAAGCTTGAGTTCCAAGCCCGTGTGGGCTTGTTCCATATGAATAGGTTTCATCTTCTGAATAATAATAATTTCCCCAAGCAATTCATTCACAGACCGGCTAAGGGTTATAACGTGAACGTTCTGTTATAATACATTGCACTGTAACATCTGTGTGGCAAATATCACAGTAGGGTACCCTCCTTCCCTCATCATTCTGCATTAAAAGAACCTGTGTGTAAAGGGTGTATGGCCACAGCGAATTCCTCACAGCATGACTTGATCAACTGTCCTAAATTCGCGTACTAGCACGATTTCTAGTGTTAGGTGAATTTAGTACCAAATACTCCTGCCAGGATTCCTTCACGAGAACAATGAGGATGGAGGTTTGTAGCTACATTATTTTTATTCAAGACATGGTACAATACAGGATACTCATTTCAGAAATGACATCACCATGAAAGCTTTTCTGCGAATTCTGAAGTGAACCTACATTCAAAATATCTGTAGAAGTTTGCACTACACTGCCATTTATTTTTTATTTAGAACTAGAGAACATTTATCATAAATGCTTATAATATCTTTCCTCTGCAAAACCAAATCCCTCTGTGTTACATGATGGAAGCATTTAAATGGACCGTTGGCGCCAACTCTGCTTCGACTCAGGCGGACAAATAGGGCGTCTCCCTTTTATGAAGATTGGAAGTTCGCAATTTCTCCTCAACGAGGGCTGCCACTGAGAAAAACACACACACACACACACACACACACACACACACACACACAGCAACCAGTGCCACCTTAACATTATGAAACAAAGATGAAAGCTTTAAATGGAAAACTTTCTCAGCTTCATCATGCGCCTCTCTCCTGCATTTTGCATTTACTCTTGGGGTTTCTGGGATTCGATTCCCTTTCGTTCTAGTAACTGCTATCCGAACAACCAAAAAGTCTCTTGTTCTCCCTCGTTTGTCTCAAATTAATCAATGAAAACAAAATACAAGCGACTTACGACGACTCATTTGTTCCATTTCTCTTTGTCTGATAAAGTACAAGAAATGATTTAATGACAGTCTTCTCATTGTTGTTAACCGCGTTATTTCGTGTCTGTATGACTTCAAACACAGAACCATAACAGTCAGTTACCTGAGTACAAAGTAAAAAAAAGGAAAACAAAAATAAAAGGAATAGAGTACTCACGTTAAACGGAAGATAATATGGCAGCTCCTCTTAAACGTCATAATACCTTTAACCATTACACTGAAAGAGACCCATGACCTTCAACACATTACGATTACCAGTAATTATTTCAGAACATATTTATTAATTTACGCCATAGGTAATCCATATTACTTAATTTTCAATGAGTTCCTATTATTATTATTATTATTATTATTATTATTTATAAAAATATCATACTGGCTTGAGCCACTAAAACGGTGAAAATCCACTAGTGAAAAAATCCACAACGATGTCTGTACGTGTATATATATATATATATATATATATATATATATATATATATATATATATATATATATATACACACACACATACACACACACAAATGTATATACAATGTGTGTATATATATATATATATATATATATATATATATATATATATATATATATATATATACACACACACATCTCTGGACGTGGTACAAAATCGGTCATAATATAATAATAACAATTATATTCTGACCGATTCTGTACCACGTCCAGACAAAAGCGGGTGGATAGAATGTTAAATATTTAATCAGGAACTCACAAGAAGATTTACGAAGTTTGCTTGTTACACTGTATACCAAAAAAACAAAGACGACACATTATCCACAAAGAGATAATAACTTAGATAGAGAATGGAATAATGACGTTGAAAACTTAAAATATTTATGACCTCAAGTACAAGTTCTCCGTATTTAGAATTTGATGACTAAAAAAATCCCAATCAAACAATGAGTAAGTTGCATAACATTTGGAAATCTATCAGACTGACATTGCACCCTAAAGTCAGATTATTACTATTACTATACAGACATAAATCTTGGTATGAGAATGAAACTAAATCTAAGAGATTTAGCTAACCTGAGAGTAAAGCTTTAAGAAGAAAATATTAGCTGTCAGACGGCAGGACAGTGCTAGAAACGATACCGTAAAGGAAATTACAGAAATTCCCTATGTAAATGGGAAAATGATAAACGGGAGATAGGCATTTTTGCGTCATTTATCTGCTGACATTACTTACTAAACTCGGTTTTTTTTACCGAGGCACATTTGCACCGAATCGCAGGGGTGTCCTTTTAGCTCGGAAAAGTTTCCTGCTAGCTGATTGGTTGCAAATATTTTGTCCGAATAGCATCATTGCTTTCAAATAATTACCAAGTAATGTGAATCGAAACTTATCTACTAACCTAAATTTCTCCCTCAGATATGTGTTTTGCCAATAAATAATGTTAAAGAATAAAGAGATTATAAACGATTGTGATGGTAAGTCTAAATTTAATAACAACACCCGCCGAAGTCAACGACAGGAGCTTGTTTTCGGATGTACGCTGCATAATTTTTTTACTTTTCACATATTTTAACACCAATCGGGATAAATTACACTAAGCGTAAGAAAAACTGTTATTATAAACTTTCTTTGAATACCAGAGTCTACTAAAAACATGGAATTAATAAAACTCGCTATTATCGGAAACTTCCAGGGAGGTAAAAGGAACAGCCTGCGGCGGCCTGGCGGGAAAAACTATCACAGGTGATTGTCATTGCAGCATTTTCCTGATTTATGTAAATGTTGAAATCAGTGTTACGTTACTTAGATTACTTTAATGGCTATATCTGCAATGAAAAAGTTTCTGTGCTTCTTTTTGTAGGTGCACGCTAATAAAAATATATTTCGCAGACATTAACAACTTACTCTTTCATGTAAGCTACAGCAGACAATGCGAGATAAGAAAACTTTTTTTCTCATTTTGCGTTCTGTTCAGGACACACATGAATTCGTTTAATTATGATTTGTATGCAATTTATGGAACATTACAGTATCCTCAAACCGAAAATGGTGCTATTAATAGAATCTATACCTTTACGACAAAATTAACAAATCCTTTCTATACGGACTTACATCATAGGCCTACATACACCTAGCTTAACTTATATCAAGCATCAGCTACTGTTTACTGTTACTCCTTACCTTGAAGAGTTAAGCAAATTTTATTGCAATTGTCAAAAAATGGTGTAAGACACATAGACATAGGGTAGCCTAGTTTGAAATCTGTGCAAGAAATAAAGCCATAATAAGGGAAGTACATTATTATTATGTAAAAGAAAAAAGAGCGTCTTCATATTTATCATCATATTTATCATAATGATATAACAAAAGGCTTCAGCACAAAAGCCTATAAAAGATGATATGTATCTGAAAAGTTTTCTTGCCCATCAACATTTGCTGGCATGTGGATACCATATGAATAAGTAAGCCTACTTATCTAGGTAATTTTATCTAAATTTTATCTAATGCCACGGGCTGTTCCTTTTACCTCCCCGGAAGTTTTCACTAATAGCGAGTTTTATTAATTCCATGTTTTTAGTAGACTCTGGTATTCAAAGAAAGTTTATAATAACATGTTTTTCTTATGCTTAGTGTAGTTTATCCCAATTGGTGTTAAAATATGTGAAAAGTAAAAAAATTATGCAGCGTGCATCCGAAAACAAGCTCCTGTCGTTGACTTCGGCGGGTGTTGTTATTAAATTTAGACTTACCATCACAATCCTTTATAAACTCTTTATTCGTTAACATTATTTATTGACAAAACATATATCTGTGGGAGAAAGTTAGGTTAGTAAATAAGTTTCGATTCACATTACTTGGTAATTATTTGAAAACAATGTTGCTATTCGGACAAAATATTTGCAACCAATCAGCTAGCAGGAAACTTTTCCGAGCTAAAAGGGCACCCCTGCGATTCGGTGCAAATGTGCCTCGGTAAAAAAAACCGAGTATAGGTGAGCTTTCTGCCCAAAAAAAGGAGCCAAAAGAAAGAAAAATTGTAAAATACCAATCACAAGTGAAACAAGTAAAGAAGGCGCCGAAGTTTCTTCGGCGCCATCGAGTTTACTGTAAAGTGCATAATGCTGTGTGAAACACTCAGCTACGACCGGGCAGCGCTCAGTGGCTCCCAGCGGTCAGGAAAGCGCTGCCAGACGCACGATCCATGGCTAACATTAACCTTAAATAAAATAAAAACTACTGAGGCTACAGGGTTGCGATTTGGTATGTTTGATGATTGGAGGGTGGATAATCAACATATCAATTCACAGCCATCTAGCCACGGTAGTTTTTAAGATCTGAGGGCGGACAGAAAAAGGGCGGACAGAAAAAGTGCGGACGGACAGACGGATAGCCATCTCAACAGTTTTCTGTTACAAAAAACTAAAAATGGAAGAAACACTAAACAAAAATATAAATACATCAGCTGAGAAATGACACAAAAATAACCTCCCAACGAATGACAAAGAAAAAAGTACGGATCTAATGACGTCTTCACTGGCTGCCGATGAACTGATGATGATTCTAGAAGCTGCCAATAAATCGGTAAGACTCTCAAGTGGAGATATGTAAGAATAACGAACCCTAATACTGACGGCATCGACAAAGTAAAGTCAAAACAAGACATCGATGACAGTTTTACTGAGTGAGAAGTTTGCAAGACTGCCTCGTCACCTGCCATGCCACTGTGCGACTGTGACTAAATTTAATTACTGTGCTTCCAAGCTTCAAAAATCTCTTACTGCTTTTGATTTTCCCGCTTTCAGAAGAATGTCAGTCCCTTCCACTGAGCTTTCACACTTTCCTTCGCGTTCTGGTTTTTATTGGGGCTGAACTAAGCTAGGTCACTCACTAGCTTGGTTGGTGGCCCTTGCAGCCTCTGTAGAGGCTACTATGCAAGAAATACCCTTTAATTCTGGTATGGCTCCTTGATATAACCACGTACATAACTATACGCAATAACTTGATTTGATTACTTTGCAAAGATGCTTTTTGAATGCTATTTTGCGCGAGCAAAATCTCAAAAATGACAAAAAAAAAAATGACGACCCGTGATTAAGTATTTGCAAGAGAAGGATAAGATCCCCAAACAACTGGAAAATATCAATGAAAATATTGTCAATGCACTTAGCGAGGAATATCTCCTAACATAAATGCAGGCTGCTCAATTCATGTGGAGAATGACAAGGGGAAAAAAAAGATAATCCGCAGTATGGACTTTGGAAACCAAAGATAATCCGCAGTATGGACGCTGCAAACCAAAGGTAATCCGCAGTATTGACGTTGGAAACCAAAAGTAATCCGCAGTATGGACGCTGCAAACCAAAGGTAATCAGCAGTATGGACGTTGGAAACCAAAGATAATCCGCAGTATGGACGTTGGAAACCAAAGATAATCTGCAGTATGGACGTTGGAAACCAACTAAGGGTGTTTTCCGATGACCGGCATTTGACTTCCAAACAGATAGTCGAGACCATGGGGATAGAACAAGATGTTTGCAAGATGATTACCACGGATGCTACCACCAGAATAGAAGTTTACCAGTGGAAACTTCAAGGACACATGACATATTTTCGGGTTGATCCTGCTTATTTATTCAAATTAATAACCCAGGATGACATGAGTCGGCTAATCTGAACATGAATGAAAATTCAAAACAAGTAATGGAAAACCTTGGCGGTTATGCATCTCTCAGAAAATTCAAGTACGTAGCATCTTTCCGCAAGATGTCTGCCTACTCTGTACTGCGGGGTTTTGTGAGTGTTAAAATGACAAAGAAATGCATCAGTAAAAACATGCAGCTAATATGTTTCACTTAATGCTTTCATCTATTTCCACTTTTATCAGTTCAATCCACCTGGCAATGTTGGAATATGTGAAAAAGTGCTTTAAAACACATTAAGAGTTGCGTTTACACTGGGAATTTCTCACCCTAATAGTCTAATTTTCCCCTCCCCTTCCTCTCTCTCTCTCTCTCTCTCTCTCTCTCTCTCTCTCTCTCTCTCTCTCTCTCTCTCTCTCTCTCTCTCTCTCTCTCTCTCAGGTTCATCAGACGTATTAACGGTAAATGAGATATCAATATTTAATACCGGAATTCATTTTGGAATTCTTGTACTGAAATAACGGAATTTTGGAATAATACATCCAACTGCTTTAATACTATTAAATGAGCTTCGTTAAATCATTTTTGAGTTAAGACCGAAATGGAGTATACTTCATTTCTTTATGATGGAAGCCTAAAATGTTACTGAAACGTACATTTGCCTGTGCGGTTTGATTTTACATATGAATGTGGAAATCATGTCGACGTTGTTAAGCTTATCATTTCCTGTTCGAGCAATGTTATGAAAAATGCATTATTACCATTTATTATGTACTAGTCAATTCTACTTACAATATACAAACGTTTACCAATTCCAGTTCGGCTCCCATGGTAGGTTTGGTGTATTTGTTACAAAAATGCACCGCGGTTGTGAAGTTTATCAATTTTATCTGTAGTATTACTTTTGTTTACGTCATTTATCGGACTCCCTTCAAACAGATAGATTATTTTCGATCTCTCAGAGGTTTTAGAATGTATTTTTTAAAAAACAATTTACAGACATCAATAACACGCTTGCTACAGTGTATATACACTGAAAACAAACCGAAACTGAGCAGCAGTAGATCAAAGTGAGGCCCAAATTGAAAATACCAACCAAGTGTTAATTCAATTTTTCATAACTAACATGCGGAAACCAGTGTTTTTCTGCGGCAATAGTGTTCGGATATGAGGAAACTTTTTGCACGTCTTAAATAAAACATGTTCCCGCTCCAGTAAGCTATCCCTTCCCGTTCCTCCACCCACTGTTCATTTTTTTTAAGTCCATATATACTCCCGATTTATTAGCGGTGAAAATTAGAGAATGGTTCATATTAATGTTTAATACTTAGTCCATTTTCGGATGTTGCTGGTAATATGCCAGAATGTGGAAATTACGCACCAAACTTTTACATAATCAAATGAGCTCTGGATACCTATATTTCGGTCAAATGCGGAGCATCTATTTCTGGTCTTTTTGTTGGCCAAGTACAATATCTTTAATCGACATAAAATGGAAAAGAAACATTCATTTCCTATTTGGTCAAATTCCACATATTTGTTTGGTTATAATCATTACGTAATTAACTAAAGCAATTATGGTTTCGACAATCGTCGGGACATATCGCACTAGGTCAAATCCCTTATACTATGTTTGCCTTGTCCCTCAAGAGTTAATTGACGTTCTCTTTCCCACAACTGTGAATGGTCTCCCTTTCAGGGTGCTCCAGGAGCAAGAGCATTCCATCAAAAACAAGCCTTCCTTAGTAGTGCTCTTGATGCCGATGCTCATAAGTGTGACAGATCCTGCCATGTTAGTTGAAGGTGAACCCCCTTTCCAAAGAAAAAAATTTTTTTTCTTCACCCTCTCAACACGGCGTCAGAGATCCGTGTAATTGATCAATCACTTCTCAGTACTCATTATTCTTGTAATTGTATTTATATTTGTTTACTTCGTTATTTCTTTCTTGTTATCACCTGCCATTCCATACTTCAATTGGCTCTTTAGAATTTACAAAGGGCATTCTACTCTATCGGGCTGCTGTAGGGATGTTTCAAGTTCATAGGGATGGATGGGATGGATAAGAACTAAGTAAAAACTTATTAACTTTTGTCTTCCTCAATTTTCTTTGCTTATTAAAAAACAAATCTTTAGTATAAGTCCAATGAGTCTCGAGAAGCGACTCAGCAGTCTTGTTAAATCCAATTATTCATTATTATAAGTCGGTATGGCGTGAGAAGCAGTTACATTGAATTTACATCGATAACCATTTTTTTTTCTTAAGTTGAGAAAAAAAAATGTTTATTACCAACTGCAAACAAGACCTTCAATTTACAGATCTTGTCTGCGTATGGATTCATGCAACTTCACTACCTAATTTAAAGCTGTCAGTTTCTTTTTTTTTTTTTTTTTTTTTTTTTTTTTTTTTTTTTTGAAGTTTGTCTCTTAGCTTAATAGGGGCCAATATGCAAAATCAATGGGCCGCGCTTCCTTGGTCTTTATTACGGTACCTTAGCACAATACTCGTATTTACATAATTACTAATTTAAGGATGGTCAGGAGGTAATCATATTCCGAGAACTCGTATGTACTAAACTTGATCAGAATTACAAATTTAATATGTCCTGTGCCGTAAATCAAAAGAAATGTCACTTTTCATGTACAACGCGAGAATTATCCTGATAATGATAATTCATACATTTCGAAATAACTCGAAAGGATTCTGTGAGTAGGTGGATGAAGAGCAAGTGAGGCCATGGAAGTTTTATGCACTAAGGCTCGTCCTCGGATTACCTACGAAAGTATATGTATGGCAGCAGCACCTGGCTTGGTTCTATTTGGCATGATTAATGATGCACCCACACTATGGTGAAACATGTTACAAACCACGTTGGCAATATATATCGCATATATATAAAAAAACTGGTTGGAAACAAGTCAGCGACCCCAAGTGGAGAACGAACCATTGGTAAATGCCGGATAATCTTGAGGAGCATTGATTAGAACTAATAATAAGTAGTTGACTTGTATTCAATCTGTTTGCAATGCGTTGCCGACGTGTGTTTGACATGTTTTACTGTAGTATGGATACATCCAAATGACTGAAAACATAAAGGGGGAAAAAATTATCTTTAAACAGGTAAAAAACACTTTAATAATCCTTGATAATGACAGCAGAAAAATTGTAAGGAATCATTTCTTATTAACATGCAATTTTGCCATGGAATAAATAATAAAGCAGACCACCACCTTGCGAATTTGGACCACTGACCAGTGAGACAGGAGGCCAACACAAATCGATAAGAAAACATTTCAGTACATAACAAGTGGCCAACATTGCAAATTGTAACAAAACCCATTATTTACTCAGCCACGAGCCTTAAAATTTCCATATATAAAACATGGCCAATGGTGCAAGTTTTAACGAAACCAATAAAGCGATTTTGAAAGGGACGCTCCAAAGCCAGCAACGATGGAAATGGAAACTGCAGACATGCCTTGTGCGTCGGCGGGGTTGACGCCTAAGGTTGACATGGTCGCATTAGCAGTGACATTTGCATCGCGTTGTCATTATGATGTCATTACGGTGTTGTCAGGAGTAATTGGTTGAGAGCCATCGCTCGTCGCGTCGCGCGCACTGGAACGAGTGACTGAATTACTTGTTAATGAGAACGAACGCCGAATTATTTAAGCATGTTTGATAACGTGGCATTGATCTCGAGTGATAATTCACTTCGAATTATGTTACTGATAATTGAACTCCCGTGAATTAAGAATGACTAACTGAGTTTAGTAATAATAAATTTCTGAAATGTTAATATATACAGTAACATTACGAATTACTTACAACATTCTGAACTGAAAATTGATAACACTCTGAATTATTTATTAAGAATAGAACATAGAATTTAGGCCAAAGGCCAAGAGCTGGGACCTATAAGGTCATTCAGCGCTGAAACGGGAATAAGCAGTAAAAGGTTTTGAAAGGTACACAGGGGGACTTCCTCGCAGTTGCGATGTGAATCTATTGGTAGGAGAGGATGCAAAGTAAAATGGAAGAAAAAGAATATGAACGGAGGTACAGTAAAAGGAATGAAAGGGCTTGCAGCTAGGGGCTGAAGGGACGCTGTAAAGTACCCTAAGTTATATCTACAGTGCACCGCATGAGGTGCACTGAAGGCACTACCCCCTTACCGGGGAATTTAGTAATAAAATTCTGAATTATTAACATAATAATAATTAATTCCTTACTAATAAGGACAAACTTTGGACTAATAATTTACAAACCTTGAATTATCTGCATAACTATTAACCATCTATTAATGAAAAAAAAAACGTAATTTATAAGCAGGATTTAAATAACTACTTATCAATTCTTCATATGGTGATCACTTAAAGTAATTCATTATTTCACTCTAAAACTGTAGAAAGGTCTTCATGCAGAATTATTGATCACCATGATCCTAGGTTTCTTTTTAGTCTGTTGGTTGGGAATAGTCCAGATGTCCACACCAAAACCCCTTTAGTACATTTAAAAACAGCCTTTCTAGTCTCGAAAAAGGCTGTGATGCTATTTTAATACACCATGCACGACTGCGTTACAACCTAGCTTCCTGTCGCTGTTAATGTAATATTGTTGTCGATTTGTTGATTATTCTTCTCTTCGTCTGTTGTTTTTTTTACATATGTGCATTATAATTCTGAGGTAGCTTGCTGTGAGTGCTTGGCCTTTTAAGTTTGTTCCCTATGAATGTTGGCACATTTCGAATAACATACAAAATAACAAGATGTCGTGAAAATAAACGTCATACTAAAAACAATTTGCAGTGCCATGTTATAAAGAACTTCCCGACGGACTCTTCTCATTTTTTCACTGCATTCGCTGTACCTCTGTTTTACTAAGTTTAGTAATGTTTATTACTGAAATAATACTACGGGGTAGTCGATAACCCTTATACAGTGATACCATAATAAAGCGGTGATAATCCGAAAACAACACGCCATTTGCGCTATTGAACCCACACTTCAACATCAGCTGATGCACTGTTTACACGTGCGAGTTGTTTCTGATGTGATTGGGTACAACATGAGATACTCTGGGGGCCTCTGATTCACAATGATAAAAAAAATATTAGACAATAGGTCACATTGTATTCATTAAATCAACTTAACTAATATTCTCTCTTTCCAATAATTATTTAACAACAGGTATGCCTTACAACGTATATGGCAGATATGGCAAGACTATTTGTGAAGTCTTCCTTTCCCAAAAAAACTTTTACCAAATTCAACAATAAAAAAAAACTACTGACACACCCGATCTCTAACTGGTGTTAATGAAAAATGAATTCCTAAATACCAATCTGTAGGGAGGAGGGATAAGAATCAGTGACAGTTACCAAGCACAAATACACACAAGTATGAGTATATATATATATATATATATATATATATATATATATATATATATATATATATATATATATATATATATATATATATATATATATATATATATATATATATATATATATATATATATATATATATATATATAGGATGTAACATGAGTTTATGCAAATATTTCGGGAAATGAAAGAAAAGGTAATTCTGAGCAGAAAATGCTCTATAAAGGTATGCATTTTAACGCTTCGTTTGTGGGTTAAGTGAATTTTTAAAAACTGATTATCATCAACTCTGTTCTTAGGTGAGACAGGTAGTTACAGGAGGATGGAGTAGCCTGGGATGTAGGGGGGGGGGGAGGTGTGACAATATTAGATTACAGTCCCTTTAACTAGGAAATCACCTGTAAGCAGACTTCATGTAATCTGATGTTAATGATTAGCTTGTAGCGGTACCGTATGGCTTTACGTATCAAGAAAGTGTTGTGTATGTTGCTTGGGAACATTTATTTGTGACTGTTGAATTCTAGTGTGCTCTGTCCCGCCGCCTCGTCGTCAAGGAATTGTTGAATCAGGAGTCAGGAATAGACCTACGATGTCTATGCTGACTAAGTGATGGTGACAGTAGTCCTGATGACAAGGGAAAGCAGGGAGGATGGTACTGTAATTTGAATAATGTCGGCATTTGTACTTCTCTCGATTACTGTATGAATAGGCTACCTTTGACAAAAAGGAAAGATGCAAGGTTATTTTCAGTAGTTTCCATTTTTTTTTATTTAATGGAGACGAAGACGTTCCTATTGCTGCATTTTTCCCTTTGACTGGTGTCTGATGAATGTTTTTGATGGAAAGGGAGAGATTTCATTAATAAATACATTTTAAATCTTTGATGGGTGTCTAATGAACAGGCCTAGCTTTGATGGAGGGATTGGAATGGAATATAGCGTTTAAGCCAAAAGCCAAGTACTGGGACCTATGAGGTCATTCAGTGCTGGAAAGGAAACTGATAGGTAGGCTGAAAGGTGTAACAGGAGGAAAACCTCGCTGTTGCACATTGAAATAATTGTTAGGAGAGGGAGGATAGCAAGTTGGAAGGAGATCCCTAAATGTTGTTAGTTTTCTTCCCGTACACTAGATATTTCATGTATCCCAGAGTTGCTAATCCAGTGATGTTAGGTCTGGTGATCTTGCAGGCCAACTGCGTGGTCTTCCTCATACCATATATACATATTGTTCCACATTACTGAAACGGTTAGGCATACTCTACAGTTTCTTGCTCTCAAACTGAAACAAGAATCTGACACTTGTAATGTGGCAGACACGCCCACTTACTATTGTATGGCTCTTGGAAAAGCAAGACTGTTGAGAGTGACAGGTGAACCAGTCCCAGACCACTCCGTCGTCCCCTACACCATCTTACTCGCCTGAGAGCAATTAATGACGAACGGTTATTTTACAAATTCACCTCACTGACAAACACAGCCTCAAAATGCATATCTTTATAAAACATCTATTACTCAGAATGACTTTTTCTTCCTTTTTTATAAACTCATGTTACACCCAAGATATATTTATAATGTGTAATACCTGTAATTTATTTTGTGTCCTTTAAGGTAGAGTAAATGTTTGTTTGTTTTGGGTACAAAAATTTAACGTTGTTTTCCTTTTCCCAATCAAAGGCTAACTTTGTATTTGTAATGGTACTGCATCCATGAGTTTTGTTTCTTTTTATTTTTCATGTTGTTTTGTGATTGGTCGTTTGCATCTTTTCTCGCCTGACTCCCATAGCTGTATTGCGGTTTGCCACGGCCTGACTCACCAATGTGTATCCAGTTCTCTCCAAGGCTGCTCTGGTGGAGTATACATGCTTTTTGGGAATAGTCAGTTCCTTGTGAAGGAGCTTTGTAAGCACCTGTGTTGCTTGTGCAACGTCGAGGTGTTTTTTTCTGCTTGTGGGGGCCTTCAACCAGAGGCATTGTTTTTGGGACTCATCTCTCACCTGTTACACCCGTCTGTGCCTTGTGGTGAGCACTCCCAGTCTTACCCCCTCTGCAGTTAGAGGCATTGTTTGTAGTGCCCGTCGGTCGTCTGACTAGGATCTACGTCGTAGGTGCCTTATGGGAGACATTCCACGTTCTACCTCTGCAGTTCGTAGCTTCGTGAGTGGCGCTCCATCACAAGTCTGTCTGCTACACCTGTTGGAGCCTGTTGAGGCACCCTCTGCCCCACCTCTTGCTGTAGTCTTCTGCATATGACGGCCGTGCTGTCTTCAAGAGTCGTCATTCTGTTTGCTTATAAACTTTCTGCTGATAAGGACCTGATCACTTACTTGTGTATTTTATGTGGACGTCGCTGACACATGTCAGCTCTTGGGGTATACCAGCCCATCAGGCAGTATTAGTAACGACTCTCCAATAACCTCTTGCTGGACAGCCTATTACACCTTAAAGTATTATTTCTGCTGTTGCTGGGTGACTTATTTTGTACATAATGTTCTTCGAGTGTTAAATGTACACATCATTGTGTGTCTGTATTAGATTTAATTGTTTAGGGTTTGGTGTTTAAGTATACCTAAACTTTTTTCAACTTTTTAACTTTTCGGGAGCTTCATTTTATCAAATTCATTGTAATATATCAATATTGAAAGTCAATGTATTCTTATCCCCTTTTTGCATACTATTTGTGCCAGGACTGCTTCACAGGTGGCTCCACCCATTGGATATTCATTTAACACTGAGGTTTCAGTCACTTTAGAATGGATAAAATAATCTTAAAATAAAACAGATAATTAATAGTAACGGCAAAAGATTTCGTTACAATATATAACGAGGTCACATATAATGCACTGACCTGCATGATGTCTAATATATATGGAGTTTTCAGTGTAATTTAGTCATCCACAGACTTTCCAAACCACTTAAAAAAAATTCTGTTGCATTCATTACCGAATACAAAGCAATAAAAAACTATTAAATCAGCTCATTAGCTGAAGTTGACCAACA